>NW_009937295.1:24470-52294 GCF_000696875.1 Nestor notabilis
TTTTAATTCTTGCATTTGCTCATTAGTAGAATATATTCTGTGTCAGACTGAGGCTTCTGTTTGGGCATGGTAGGACTGTCCCTTGCAGTCTGTGGAAGCAGAGCTGACCATAACCCTTCTGTTCAGGCTTGTCATCAAGTGAGTTAATAACTATGGCCCATAAACCTAAGTTTTGCAAAGATCTGCCTTTAAAATGATTGTGCTAGCCCACGTTATTGTTGAATTTAGACAGCTTGTCCCCATGTTGCTGTTTTCTGTCCACTGACACAACGTAGCTTGTAACTGTGTTGAACAAGTCTAAACGATATTGAGACTGTGTTTAGTAATAACCATACAAAACCAGTTTTGAACAAGTTGAAAATCTTACAAGGAAGCCAAAGGCAGTTTTGCTCTTGACTTGCCTATAGAGTACCAGGGTTCAAGCTTTTCTTGATCCATTTGAAAACTGACTCAGCCTTTGTGATTTGAAGATAAACTAAGAAGAGTATTGTGACTGAATGGTGGCAATGTTGGTGAACTCAGTAGTTGCATAATTTCACAAGCTCCATTGTGATCCATGCCACCTGTTTTTCATACAAATCATGTGCAAGGGAAGTCACCTACTTCAAAACAGGTATTAAGCTGTGCTGAGAAACTGCTAAAAAGTTCATCATTTAATGTCTACAGCTACAGTAAAATCTTTAGTGATTTATTATACACACTTGTGAATTTTGTTGTGTGGAATGCACTGTATCTTGTACAGTACATTTCAAACTGTGCACTTTTGATTTAACAGTACTTATTGGTGCACTGATTGAAAATGTAGCAGTTTAAAATGATCCTCTAAGGGATTAATACCCAACATTATTTGAAAGTTTAGTATGATGTTATGCAGTATTGAGAAGTCAATTAAATTGCTTTAAGATTTGGCAACATTTTTGAGTTTCCCTTTCAGAGTCTTACAACATGAGTAAGTGAAAATTGGTTCTAGCTATGCCTGCTGGAAATAGAATATGAATTAGAATGCCTTCTAGATTAACTGGGAACAAAGCTCTAAAAAATACAATTGGGCATAAACTAGGCAAGACTTCTTTAAGCTGTACTTTTTTAAATCATCCATGAAGCAGTAAAAAAAAAAAAAAAGCATGGAGTTTCCTGTGGTCTTTCTTAACCTAGCAGTAGATACACTATTTTGTAAAAACAAACAGAATCAACTTCAACTACTTCTAAATGTTTGCCTTGGGCTACTAAATTAACTTTTCCATTCTCTGAATAGTTACCCTGACAAGAAGTCTCTCTGTTTCCTGTCCTTAATTCTTGCCTGTCTGTGTGGATTGAACTGTGTGACTCCACATTAAAACGGAGTGGTGTGTGTTCCTTCCCAGTCACAAGACATATTGCTCTATTCCAGGAAACACCACCCACTATTGTTTCCAAAACTTTGCAGATCTTATGTACATTAGGTAATTTAATTGTGATACAGTAATGAAAACCAGAAGTTCTTTTGCTCCCCACAAAAACTGCAGTATGTTTTTTATAATACATGTGCAAATTAACCATCCCCAATTAAAATATTAACATATTTAGCCTTGTTAGAAGTAGACACAAAAATACATTTAAAAATTCTGTAGAAATTTTAACATTGATATCTCCACATGGAATATTTGGTTGTCCTTGCCGTGTGGCTGGTTGTTAACACAAGCTCTTCGTAGACACAGTTGTTACTTTACGTTAGCAATTCCTTACTAACAGAGCTATCTCTGAAGCTTTTCAGAATGTTGCATATTACTCACTGATTTCTTACTAACCATCAATCCAGAGATTGGTCTTTCTGGTCTTTTCAGACCATTTTACACCTCTCTATTTTTGCATTTTACGGAAAGAATTGGATTTGGTTTGTTCCCAAACAAAAAGCGTTGTCATAATGGAAAAGAGATCTTAGCATGAATTAAATATTATGGTAGAGAATACATGCTGGTCTTCGTGCCTGTAATGGAGAGAGCAAAATATG
Source organism: Nestor notabilis (assembly GCF_000696875.1). Lineage (NCBI taxonomy): Eukaryota > Metazoa > Chordata > Aves > Psittaciformes > Psittacidae > Nestor > Nestor notabilis. The sequence continues at coordinate 26,461 of NW_009937295.1, forward strand.
GAAATGGATATTACGGATAATTTGAGCTTCCAGGAGACTGTAGAAATTGAAATTCTGGAGAATTTATGCATGTAAATAATCTAGCAAGATATAAACAAGATTACAAGGAATGCTGGACTTTTATTAATCTTTAAAAAACATGTTCATGCAACGCTTCCAAGAACTGGGAAGTGGTTGTACTGTGGATCTGCCTTCAGTTATCTCTTCACCTGTGCACACTGCAACTGCATCAAGTGGTGTCTATCTGAGGAATGGTTGCTACCTTTTCTTCCTGGAAGCCTTCAGATATCCATACACCTCAACTTGTAATTCTATATGTGATTACAAAAACCTTGAAAATAGGAAATTATCATAGTAGGTTTGTAGTGAAAATGTAGGAACATGATGATAACAAGTCACAGTGGAAAAAAAGTCTTATTTTCCACTTTGATTGTTACTTATTACTTTTAGAAAGTAGTGGTGGTACTAACCTCAACATTGGGTTCGGGGGGTTTTGGCTCCTTGTTCTTCATTGAAGCAATAGAATTAAATTTTGAAAAATAAATATTGTAGCTTGTCCTGAAAAGGATTCCTTTCTCAAGGGGAAAACCTTGGTAAGTTCATGAACTTCTTCTAGCAGTAGGATTAAGATCTTGATGTACTGCATTTATCAAAGACATTATTTCATTAGTGAAGATGACAAAGAAAAGGTGAATACTATTTCAGTACTGCTAAGTCTTTACAAGCTCCTGATTGGAGTGCTTGCATTAACAAGAATATTGTATAATGAAATCTGTAGAACATGTTGCAGCGCTGTATTCCCTCTGCCAAGGAGCATCATTGTGCATTTCAGCTGAAAAGATATGCCAAATACTGAGGTGAGTCTGTGAGTCTGAAAAGAAATATTTTGGTTGGCCATGGCTTTGAAATGTGTTTCAATTGATTTTATTAAGACTGGCATTCTTCCAAAACTGCTGAACAAACACTTCGGGATCTGATCCTTCATCATTAAATACCTGCCAAAATTCCAGTCGACTTCAAAGAGAGCAGAATTAAGATCTTAGTCACCAAAAGACATATTCTGATTTTATCTCCTAAACAGGAGGGTCATGCATGATAATTTGTTTGAAAGACAGAAAGAAGTACCTGAGGGAAGTGGCAATTGGGTACATGAGTCCTCTTCCTTCAAATCGGCATGGAAGGTGTATGTGTTTGTTTGCTCAGAGAAGGCAGCCTGATGTTAAGAATGTTGTCCCTCATTAGGCATATTGTTAAACCATCAAGTACGACTAGCTTGAACGTAACAAGTAAACTCCTTCAGTGTTCCAATTGTCCAGCTTACTGATTGCTTCTCTTTTTAAATCATTGTGGTGATTCTGAATCTTGAGTTAGTGATGTGAGCAGTCAGCTCGTGGTCATGTAGCTCCGGCAATCTAAGGAGTAAGTACAACATCTTGTATTAGATGTACTAACATAGTTGGAAAAGCAAAAGAATCTTTTGATGTATAATATGTATATGCGAAGGAAGAGCTGCAAACTGTAGGCTGGCTGAAGCTGAATCATTTGCTCTGAGACTGACTCAACAGTAGTTTCTCCTTGGTTTCACTGTCATCCAGTCATTTCCATTTCCCTTGGTTTCTGTTAGGAACTGGGTTTAGGATCCAACTGGGGTTTGTTCTTCAAAGGTTGGTCACTTCCCTGTGTCATTTCACAGTGCAGATTCATCAACAGCTACATTGGCCGTCACTAAAAGGACAATAATCTGCAGCAGCAGGTGGGAGTGAGCCACGAGAGAGCTGCCCGGCTGCCCTGCCAGAGCCTGCACCGTTGTCCAGGCTGCAGCCAGAGCTTCAGCTTAGCAGATGACTGGAGGCAATAGAGTGGTCAGCCTTCATGAGGAATGAGCTCAGAGATGGTTTGATGTGATGGAGAGAGATGGATGATTGTATGAAAATTGTTTTATTGGTGATAACTGGATGCTTATGATATTCCAGAGAGCTTTGGGTGCTTTTTGTTTTTCTTAAGACTAGTGGCTGTAATGCATTTTCTGGAAGATTTTAGATGAAAATAACCTGCCTAAATATAGCTCTTTATTAACTTCCTCCTTCCAAATTCTCTGCATCTCCTATCCCTTCCTATGTCTCACTTTCTCTTCTGAATCAGTGATGGCAGCTACACCCATTTATAATTTTCTAGCTTAAACATAATTCTCTTGCATTATCCCAAGCCACACACCAGTTTCTGTAGTTGCACTGATTTAGAAGATGATTATTTTTGTGTCTTCATGTTACTGATCACAGCTCGGTTAGTATATGGAATCTGTAAGAAATTATCCATTTAAGAGTCATGGCTTGGAGAGAAAAGCACAGATAGTAGCCACTTTATTGCTTGGTACTGTATTCAAAATACTTCGAAGGCAGAGATGTACCAACAAATAGGCCAGAACATGCAGTCTGCAGGAAGGCTGTGGCCAGGAGGACAGCTGGTACCAGCAGCAAGGCTCTGTAGGCTGCACTGATTCCATCCAGAGGCAGGGCACAGGCCTCAGCATCAGCTCAAGAAACAGATTTCTGGTTAGCTTGAACATGTCTCAGCAAATGATGGTGTCATGACAGCAGGAGTCCTGGTGTGCTTCTGTACCGTGGTTACTTAATACTGATGAGCACTGAAGGGAGTTATAAGTAACACCAATTTTCATGGTTTTACTTTCTGCTGACAGTTCGTATGTAGTTGTTTGATTACTAGATCATAGAATCATATGCTAGATGTAGTGCAGTAGCATAGGACAGTGTCTTTTGAAGACAGTCCAGCATTTACACTAAGGTGTAACATGAACCTGAGCCTGCAGTTTACTATTAGAAGGCACCAATGAAGACTGCTCAGAGGGTTTCTGCTAACTGGTAGTAACGTCTTACTGTGGGAAATGGTAGTCAGGGTATAAGAACATCCCTGGGGGTTGGTGTTTGGATTCTGTTGTTACTGTTTTGGTGGTTTATGGTTGGGGTTTTTTTTATCCAGAAGCCTCAGTATGGATTACTGAAAACTATTCATGTAACAAAACTTAGCTCCAGTAATTTCCATTTTTTACTACAACATGTTTAGGAGAAGGCCTCATATTAGTAAAGACAGTTGAGACGGACTCAATAACCTGTGCTAGACAAGATTATTTTCATGCATTTCAAAGTCAGACTATACAGATATCTGTGGGGAGAATGTTCTTAGCATCTGAAGACCCTGATTACAGGTAAAGGTTTCTGCTTTTTGATGGCTGTCTTCTTTCTAGTTAAACAAACAAAAAACTGTTTTCCTTTGAGCCAGAGAAGGGAATTTCATTCAGCTGTTAAGGCAGCTGGTTTGCTTTGGGGCAAGACGTGTGGAGACACAGAGGTCCAAAAAAGGAGAAGCACTAGGGAATCAAATAAGTGAAATTGCCAAACAAGAGTTTATAAATAAAGTATATGGAAGCCTACTGTACTAAAATCAAATTTAAGATTACTGCATGTTCTGTAGTGTCTTAAAGGTCTCAGCAAGCTGACTTACTGGTTTTGCATTCACAGTTTTATTCCAGGCATTGCACTGTGACAGAACATTTTTGCCATGTTCCATAAGTTACACACATCCTGTGACTCTAAAGTACAGAATTTTAGATTGAGGGTATTTTAGCTGTATTTGTTAACCATTTTCTGCTCATAAAAAGCAAATGACAGCATGAGTCAAAACAGTCAAAAATTCAAAGTGACAGTGGAGTTTTGTGAACTCCCTTTGAATGCTGCAAATTCCTGAAACACAATCTCTACTGATCTTTATGTTTCCAACTATAAATATTTCTTCTTAGGTAGTGGAATTAATCCTTCAAGGTGAAATACGGAACTGTTCAGACTTTCTATTCTGGCTCTTGGGGAACACTTATGTCCATCTTGCTTATAGTTTTAATTATATAATATATATATGACAAGTCTTATTTGGGTGTAGTTAGATATTCTTAGGTACTAAGAATAAGGCACTGCAATCTGATTGGGTTGTATGTCTGTCCCTAATTCAAATTCATATGCTGTCAAAAAAACAGTATTCTACTGCTGAAACTGAACATTTGTTAACTCTAACTTTATGGGAGAAGAAAATCTCCTTACCTTATATGTGTAGGTCAGCATAAAACATTGCATTTTGGGTTTGTCTCCAGAAATTATCTTTCTTTGTTTCCCTGTTGGTTGTTTCTTTTCACTGTTGCTAAAAAAGAGGAAGCACTGATTAAATAAGCATGGAAAGTGTATCAAAGACATAGAACTGTTTCCAGTGACATTTCTTCATCTCTGTGTAGCAAGAATAATTACAATGAATTTGATTTATAATTACTGCCAGAGCAACAATTCTGAGTCTAGTCAGCATACAGAAGGTAAAAAGTATGGTGGGATAAGTCTGGGCTTTCACTGGAGAGAAAAGTTCTGTTCTTACTTGCCCAGTGTTAACTACAGAGCTTTCTCTCGTGTCCCCCCCTCCCATTTTGCTTCCTCCCCCCACTTCTGTAGCCATAAGCACTTTGTCATGTTGACACTGGCAATCAAACAGTCTTGCTTTGAGTATGAAAGAACTACTTTTATCATTTCTAATATGCAGCCTGGGGCCAAAACAGACAAAGCAATTTTAAAGGACTAGGTTCAGAAGGAGGCTGGAATTCCCATTGTACAGCCCTTGGGAATATGACTTCAGTAACCAACTCTGAAGTGGCTATTTATCATAATGACAACTGTTTGTCTGTCCAGACTTAGTCAGCTGAGTTCCACACTGACAGTAACCAGCTTGTTGCCATCAAGCCTTAAAAACCAAAAGTGATTTCTTAAAATCAGAGCTGTCAGGAGACACCTGTATTGTTTAATCAGGTTCTTAAACTTCAGCAATCACTTTACTCCATACTCCAACTATTAAGCTGGGCTGGACCATTGTTTGGACACTTCCAACAGAAAACCTAATTCTTCAGGCAAATGTAACCTCAATCCTGAAACCTACTTTCTCTCAGGGAAATAATAATACTAATACATCTCCTTTAACTCCTTTTTCATAAAGCCATCACCAATAATCAGACAAATAGGTTTTTTTCTTCAATCTCCCTGCTGCCTGATTTCTTCAGTTTAGGTGCTGCTCTTTCTCGAGATGCATCTAATTCACCTTTTTGGTGAATTATGGATGGATCATATTTATGATGGATCATAAATATAGGTGACACCACCATTTTCTGGAAGCAATGAAGACTGCCTCTGTTAATGTAAGCATACCATAGTGTGTGAGTAACTGTACACCTAATAACTGTATCACTTCTGCAGCACTGTCCTACTCATCTAGTGTTCTCTGAGTCCAGTTCTCAAGCAGGAAGAAGTGCAGTAATTAATACCATTCCCCACTGCCTTTTAATAAACCTTGACTCACTGCATAATTTTGCATAAATTTTTATGGTACTTCTAATCTTTGTGCTTGAACTCTTATAATTGGAATAACTTGGAACTTGTTCTGCCTTTTGAATGGTCTGTTGGAGTTTGAATTCTCTTTTCTTGTTAGCAGCAATGGCATAATGTAAAACCAAATTCCCCTAAATGAAATACTGCGATGTGCCTGCCCTGCTTTGTATGTGGTCTCCAGATGAATTTCAGTTTTCCTTGGTGTGGGAAAAGTACTGGTCTAGAGATAAATCCCTGTGTGATTGGCTGCTCTAAATAAAGCAAGGCGATTGTTTCTAAGCTGCTGCCATGGCTGTTATCAATGCCCCAGATTAGAACTTGACTGCAGCTTGGATTCTTCAAAGGAGGTACATAATTCCTTTTATTGAACCTGATCTTTTAGGGTTTTTTCCTTCGTGAAAACCAAATCCTACTCAGTTATAATAAATAACATGAATCCTAGACATGGTTTTCTGTTCTGAAGAGTTGAAGTTTAAAATAAGTTTAAATTATTTATTAAATTTATTTGTATTTATTAATTCAGAATTTGTTAAAATACATATAAATAGCATAAGCAACCACCTGGTAGTGTATCTTTATCATCTGCAAGTCTGAAGAATGCAAAACTAAGGTGAAGGGAAGAGGTATCTATTTCCATACAAATACAACGTTTCCTCCTGATTCCCCACTGGCTCTTCTCTGTACTCAGCAGAAGCAATATACCTTTGGGCTCTGGGAGCCATACGATACCTGAGATGAGACAGATCCAAACACAGTAAGATTTGTAGGCTAGCTAGTATGGTTTTGTTTAATATTTAGCTGTTTGTCTGGAGCTTAGCACAGTCTTGTAGGGCAAGATTGACCTACATTCAAAAGGTGATGGAGCTTCTCTTTACAGAACTGGCAGGCACTTCACGTGTCATTTCATAATCCATGTATAGAAGCATCTTCAAATTCTTCCTTCCAATAACGCGATATAGGTAAAAGAGAAGGTACATGCTGAAAATTGAGGTACTGTTGCCAAAGCAGGAAAACAATGTTTGGCTGTTGGTAGAGCACAAAACCACACTCAACTCCTTGCATAGTCAGTTTGCATGAGATCCACCTCAGTGCGGTTTTAAATACCTTCTCATGACATGCAATGTGTTCAGGAGACAAATGACTTTTGGCTGTTTTGGAACATGGATTAAAAAACTTGCTAGAATATCTTAGAAAGAATCCTGTGTTGCCTGCCTCATCCTTTGAGAAATGAAGAAACAAATTTCAGTTCATCCACCCGTTTCAGCTGCTGCCTCTTGTATTTGCCGTGCTGCGGTTCCCTCTCTGTTTTAAATGTATTACTGTTATCCTCAGTGGGCACTGAAACTGGCTTTGAAATTTCACTGAGGCATACTTAGACTCTTACAAAATCCCTCCCAGTGTGTTGGCATTGCATATCTGCTGAGGCTCCAGATTGTTTTTCTGATTGCTCACTGGTGAGCTCCTATTCGGAGATGGCTTGTCTGCTAGGTGTGTGGCCAACCTGTGTAAAGGTGTCCTGTTCTGGCTGGAGGAAGGTGGTTTAAAAACAAGCTTCAAGAACTGATTGACCTATGTGGAAACAGACTGCACAGATGTGTTGTAATATCCTTCCCACTTCAGCAGACATGACTAAACAGACTTTGTCTGCTCTGAACAATTAAGATGTTTGCCAGTGTGTGCAGGGCCCCATGCAAGTTCCAGCTTGTTCCCAACTAGTAGAGGAGGTTTTCAGTTTATGCAAAAATATTTTAGCTGTTCATGTTCTCTTCATTTTAGGGCTTACTCAAGAACTTTAACTTTCCAAGGAACGCCTTAGTCTTTGCCACTTCCAGTCTTTGGATTTTTCTAGTTTTTCTGATTCCCTGGAAGCAGTACTTACCATAGCCAAAAAAGCAAACCTTGCTTGATATGAAAACAAAGGAAGAAAACCCAGCGATGTTTATTCATGACCACAACAGTTTTCCTGTCATCATGACTCACAAAAAGAATCTGAGAATCTCTGCTCAGAATGTTGCTTTAATGTGCTGGCTCTTGAATGTAAGCTTAAAGTGATATCCCTAGGATGCAAATGGAACTGAGTAACTGATGTCAGGGGCAACTTTTTGCTGTTAAATAAGACAATGAACAGGGAAGTCACTAATAACAGCTCTGACTCTAGTGAGTTTAAAGTACCTCATGCTCCTCAGAGGAGCCATCACAGGAAAGGAAGCATGCAGATCAAACCTGAGATAGGATTGTTAGTGGGTTGGGGTTTTTTTTCGATCCCTCAGTGTTGTTGGTTAATGATGTGGAACTTTTTTTGTTGAAATTTTAATTGAGCAGTATTACGACAAAGACAAAGGAATACAAAAACTTCCATGAGGAGCTACTTCCTTACATCACCAAAGTCACCCAGAGCAACAGTATTTAGATATCAGATTAGCAGGAAATGACTACATCAGGCTGTGACAGCTAATCTTTTCATCTTTCAGAACTAGAAAACAGTTCCATGACTTTCAACAGAATAATTATAAAGCATGTATTTGTAATAAGTATAGATTATCTGTTCTATATTAATAGAATTAGACAGTATTTGGTTAAAACTTTGCTACCCAGGTGTTTCAACTGGAAATGGAGCCTCACCATGGTGCTTGCTGAGCAGCACTTGAAAAAGAAATGCTGTCCCCTCTCTTTAAAACTTCTGCCCCAACAACAAGCCTTTGAAGTAAATAAGATTCAGCTAAGATCCTAAAACCATTAAAGGATTTAATAGCTCATGATGAATAGAGCGAAGTCATCTGAGTAACATAAAAATGTTGATGCAACTTGAATTCTAACACCTAGCTACCAGTTACTCGCTATATTGCAGAGTCATCGAACACACGACTGGAAGGGAGCTCCAGAAATCATCCCGTCCAGCTTTTTGTCAGTGCAGGGCTGAACCTGTGAGCAGCTTGTCCCAGTGCTTAACCACTGTCACTTGACAGTTCTTCCTGATGTCCAGGCAGAATCTCTCTTGTTGCAGTTTATGCCCATTGCCTTTTCTTCCTTCTGTGTGTGCTACTCTGAGGAGTCTGTTACCTGATTCCACAGGCAATTACTGCCTGCAACAGAGAGGATCTAATACAGTGAACTTCACATGCTGTTTACTCCCTGAATTTCTTGATAAAACTTTATTTTCAGTGCTAAAAGCTAGTTTAATTTGGGCAAAATAAATTTTAAAAATTATTTTCATTAAGGGTTTTCTTCTGAACTTTACTGTTGGATACAGTAACTGAAGGGAGTTATTGAATTGATGTTTTGCCTTAGAAGGAATTGTTTTTTGAAAGAAAATCATTCATTTAGGTGAAATATATGTGACTGGGAAGATTGTTGCTATTTCTTCAAAGCTTGCCTTATCTGAAGAGTGCACTGATAGGGCACTGATTTATAAAATCACCATTTCAATGAGCTTATTCCATCAGTTGTATGTAGCTGTGTATATCTGGAATGATTTATAAAGGCTGGCTGTGCCTTTATAGTTTTGTTGACTATATAGTCTTATCAGTGGAAGAAACAGCTCATGGCTTTGAAGACAAAGGAAAACTTTGCTTCCTCTTTACAATGAAACTAAACTGTGGTATGTTACATTAAATGTTGAGCTGAGGGGCAATGAAGAGAATAGTTCCTGCTTTTAATACCCTGTTTTAATGCCCCCCAAAATGAAATTGCTGTCTTTAGTTTGAAAGTGTATTCACAAATTCTACTTCAACAGCAAAATTTTATTGAAGCCTGTCACTTTTTCCTTTGATTCCTTAATGTGTTTAATTCTTTGATATTCCACTTCCTGGAGTATCAGAGAACAGGCTAGCAACTTGTTATCATACGATTCTCATGACAAATTTATCCCCTGTGGATAGGTCAGTGTGGGAGAAAGCCCTATAGGAACTGATAAAATACAGGAGTGGACAACAGAAGCTTCCCTAACTGCAGAATGACATGCAATCTGTGGCTTGAGATAGGAGCTGGCTTGAGCTGTACCGTGAAATAACACCCAGTTAAAGTGTTTATGATACCAGGAGATGTATTGCCAGCAGACACACACACACACCAAGATTTGTAGCTGGAATAACAGACCTAAGTGGTAGATCTGTGCTTTGAATGAGATTAATTTAATGAGCATACTCTCAGAACATTGAGAAAACTAGGGGAATTTAAGGCATGAGGTGATGTGGGCTTTAACAAGGGCCTCTGGAAAAATAGAAGTATGTTAAAAATCTTTATGATATGGTTTAAAATTGTCTTGATGTGTAGCTCAAAGAAAGGCAGACTCTTAATATCCAGGATGGTTTGAATTACTGAGAGGAGAAAAAATGAGAGGATTTCAAAGGCAGAAATGGCTGGTGCTTAGCTAGCGCTTCTCTGCTCACAGTTAAGAAGAAACCAAATGTCATTTATGTCTTTTGAAACTCTTTTTCTCTAATGTTGTTATTTTTGTAGTGTCTTAGACCACAACCTAGGTATGATTCAGATTTAGCTCCTTAGGAAATGTTTTCTATTACCCATAATGAAAAACAAAATGGGGAAAAACATCCATCTCTGATGTGGAGGAAATCAAACCTTGGTTCTTACGAGGAAAAAGAACTGTCTCTATAGAATGGCAATTCATTTGTTTATCACTCTAGAAGAGAAATATCAGAATTGCATAAGAGCTTTTACATAAATTTATAATAATGTAGCAGGCACTCAAAAGTTAGTCTAAGAGAGGGGTTGGTCTTGCAGAAAACACAACGTTGCACCACTTCCCTGAGCTCCCAGTGTGGATGCTTTGGAAGAATACTACTCCCAAAAAAACTCTATCTTGTGTTCCATGTTTTCTGTGGGGTTATTTGGGGTTTGGTTGTTTTTAAGTCTCTGCATTGCACACAGGTAAATGCAGCACTGGCATTTTGTAAGAATATTCCATCAAGCCAAAAAAAAAAAACATAACAAAACTTTGGTGTTAAGTCAGAAAGGGTGAGTATGAGATGATTATATATGGAGTTGCAAGCCAGAATGCAGCTTGTCAGTGAGCAGCAGAAGCGTACTGGTTTACACAATACAAGGTCCATATTTAGGCACCAAGATTGTACGTTGCCAAAGTACAGAGGTGATCAAAGTAGTTCTTGTAAGGTGTTTATTTTGGATAAAATCACTTGCCTGCCTGAGTCCCACACTGTAGTTATTCAGCACAATCTTATGTTTCTCAAATTTAGACCCAAACATTTAAATTAACATTATTAGAGTGCTCCTCAGAGTAATTTTTTTTTTCCCGCAGTTTAAAAAGAAGTGTTGCAAACAATACATTAATGTTTCAATTATTTATGGAGTACCTCCTGTGTTTTGGTTTATATCAAGTCTTCAGTTTTCCCCTATGCAATATTTATACCGTAGAACCACAGAATGGTTTGGGCTGGAGGGGACCTTAAAGCTCTTCCACTTACACCACCACTGCCACGGGCAGGGACACCTTCCACCAGACCAGGTTGCTCAAAGCCACATCCAACCTGGCCTTGAACACTATCACAGACTCCTTTTAACTTCTGGTTATTATCCATTCTGTAATGAATTGAAGAGCTTTATAAACTGAGCAAAATGAATCATTTTATTCACTACTGAAAAGAAAACCTTTTTTTTTAAGTGTAATGTGATCAGAAGTGTTTATAAATGAATATGACCTCAGTTCTGAATATTGTCTGAGGAGGTGTTGCTCGCCTCATGTTGCCAAGCTGCTGCTTGCCCCTGCTCCTCCTGGCACAGGTTGATAAGCACAGCCTGAGGAGGTGGCTCCTGCAGCCTACTGGAATCATGGGATGAGAGGATATCCCTGCAGGCCCTGCTGGATTGTCTGTTTGAGTTAAAGCACCCAAGTGTTAATATTGTATATTCCAGTTCATTCTCTGGGGGGGAAGAGGAGGTAAGGAAGTGAAAGCAAATGTGATGTTTCAGATAATGTAAATTTAGTGCCACAAAGAAGGAAAGTATGTTTCCATAGTGCAAGAGATCTGTTCTAAGAATATTAGTTAATTTTATGAAACATTCATTTTACAGCCTTGGCTTATATTCCCATTTTGAAAACATACTAACTATATTTGCTGCCCTGCAATCAAACTTTTTAAAGTAGCTTCTCACTCTGTCGTTCACAGTTGGATTAACATGTTCTTTCCACGGTCCCCGTTGATCCCATAAACTCAGCGTAATTGCAATCGTGTAATAGGCAAAAAGATCAAAGTAATCCCACATGGGGGGGAAAGAGCATTCTGAGCCAAAACAAGCTGTTTGGCTTGTAAGCAATTGGAAGCCTTCTCTATAGCACATCTGCAATGTACTCTGCGTTCCAGAGTTCTGCAGCGTGGCATGCTGCAGGCTTCGTGTGACACTGATGCTGCAGGAATGCTGCTGCAGCACTTTGCCAAGCTCTGCCAGACCAAATAGACTTGGAATTAAAAGATGGGGTTGTACCAGATAGATGACATTGGAGGGATTGTGTGTGTTTCTCTCCTTTTCCAGAGCACCAGGTCATAAATAATGAAGAGCAACAGAGTGGGCTGGATTTTGAATTGGTGAACAAGGTGCTGTGCACTCAAAGAAACAAATCGCTCAATGTGAGCATGCCATCTTCCAACAGTTCTGTGCCATCAGGCTGCCATAAGGCCCACTCCCATCAGGAGCTTGTTAGAACACAGCCTTCCCACTGGAGTCTGGGAATGAAAAAAACAACAGGAGAGCAAGTGGGTTTCTACTTTGTTAAAGCATGTCCAGCAGGGCAGATAAAGAAGAGGAAATGAGAATTAAATAAAGAGATTTGAGGGCACATATGAGTATTCACGAAAGATCTGTTAGTCCAGCAGATGTTGGAATTATGTGGTCAGAAAATCAGCAACAGTTTGGAAAAGGGTTACAGAATCCCAAGAGTCATGCAAGACCCTCCTAGCATGAAATCTCTGCACAGAATTCTCTTTGTTCTGTTGTTTCTGTATTGATGAAAGTGTTATAAATCTGACTTGTATGGGTTTTCAGCTGAATCTGGGTCAGACATGTAGTTTCAGAACTGTTTCCTGAGTCACTACATAGGTTTTGAAGTGAACTTGAGGCTGCCTCTGTTATTTAGAAGGTTATGTAATGTATGGGCATAGGGAATACTTCAGGAGTGGGGCAATGTGCTTGGAAAGGTCTGTGCTTGCTGGGGCACCTTACACTTCATGTTCATTTTCTGTCCATTTGCAACAACAGGGGTTTAGTAGAACTAATCTATAAACCTGATCTGCCTGTTGTATTTCTAGAACATCTCTACTTTTAGTTTCTATGTATTTTACTACTTGTCCTTTTATACCAAGGCTTGCAATTTTCTGGCTAATATTTATTTTTGTTCTATTTGATAAACATAATGGGAGGAGTGACATGATGGATTTTAATAATAGTCATGGGGAAAACTGGCATGTCAGATTTTAATACAAATACATTTATCTTCTCTAAGCTTTTGAACTATAAAATGTGAAATAAATCTGATTATTGCAGTATCTTTTATGCATTTAGTCCTGGAAACCATCTTCCTTTATTCATTTAGTTTCAGCTGGTGTCCTCAGAAATTATTCTGGTTTCTAACTATATGAAGAGCATTTTTTTCTGCATAAGAGGAGAGAAAGTTTTCCATAACTTCTTGATGCCTCCTCCACAAACCAGAAATGTTGTGTACACACCGCACGTATCTCCATGGAAGCAATGATGAGATTAGTGACTTCACTGGGTAAAGCAAAATGTTAACAAATTAAGATTTTGATTGCTTTTCAAGTTTTCTATCACTTATGTGTTGTAGACAAAGCACTAGAGGAAATATGTTTGTACTAAAGTTGTGCATGTAAGATGACATAACCGCACGTGGGAAATCTGTGTTAGATTTTTCTGCCAAGTACTATTTTCTGATGATGGGAATTGAGCTCAAAAGGATCCATATTATTGATTTTAGCATTATTTCGAATAATGCATATTCTGTTTGTCTTTGCCAGCCACACTTTGCGAAGATGGAATGTGGTTGATTAAACAAGAAAATATTGTAGGTGTAGGACTTACATGTGACTGAGTTAGGTGACCTTCCAATATTACTTTTTATTCTTGTGGGATTCTTTGTCTCATCTGAAAATGTTCTCTGCTCCTTCATCGTGCAGTACAACTCAAAGGATTTCTGTGGACTTTTTTTGTTACCTGTAGAAGTTGGGGCGTGCTGAAAACTAGAGGAGATTTTTCCAGTTCTGAAGGGTCTTTGTAACATTTGGCAGTTTCCCTTTGTGATATTACATGATTTGCAAGTGTCAGTCTTGGTTCCTTTTCCCACCCTAAACCTCTGTCTCCGTGAAGAGTGGTGAAATGATGGTGAGATCTTGACACAGGCAGTCAGCACATGCATCTGGGAGTGCGTCCCCTGTCTGACCACCAGCTAGTTATGGGTTGTGTTTCTTTTGCATATAAGGGTTACCTTGTTTACTGGGTGAACAGAACTGTAGCTTTATCACTTAGCATCTTCAAGCTGTTGAAAAGATTGGCAGTAGATGAGTCCTGGCAGGTAGGTCTTGCTTTCACTCATGCATAAAGAAGCACTGTGAGGATGGTAATGACCGTGGGCCTATTTATGTTATGTGAATGTGTATGGGCTAGTTTGACAAAGATGATCCTTGTTTCAAGAGATGATTTAATCTTACATGTTTGGAGGTAAAACACTGGAGCAGGTTTCTTAGGCTGTAGAAGCTCAGAAATACCCTGAGCCGCCTGATCTTATTGGCCCTGTTTGGAGTGAAGGACTGGACAAAATGGTTTCTAGAGGTACCCACCAGCTGAGCTCAGCCTGTGATTCTGTGACCCTGTATTAGAACACTGAGTGTACCTTAAGTATCATGTTTGATAATCTCTTCATTGTTTCTTTATTGTTTATTTATCAGTTGAATAGCTTGTGTAGCTCAACCACTGCTCTTTTTTCATCAGTAACTATGAAAGGCTTGATTCTGTGTGACCCCAAGGCTAGTTTACAGTTTAGACAGCAGTTCTGCATCACCTGTGAATTAAAAAGATGTAGTGGAACATGGCAAGCTGTTCATTACAGCAAAACAAAGTCTGTGTGGTTGAAATGGTATGGTCTCAGATGTATGAATGGTGTTAATCATTCTGAGAGATCCATTTAGGTGCCTGATCCAGGTTTCCTGTACAAGGCTGTGAAACCTTTGAAAATAAATGTGCGTTTGCATCTACTCTGTAATTTTTCTTTGCAGAATTTAGAGTGTAATAAATATAGACTTGCACATATCTTTATTTTTAATGTAAACTCTGGGCACATCAAAGGAAGAGGATGATAGAAGAATTTGACTGTATACTTTATATACTGTGTTCTCATTTTCATTTCAGTCAAAGGGTTTATATCAGATCTAATCATTACCGTGACAGTATTTACATTAATTGTGGCTTCATTCAAACACACCTTCTGTTAAACAGTTGCCTTTGATAGTAGCAAAATGAAGTTCAAAATCCTACACAAAACAGGATAATGGCAATCATCAGGCCTGCTTGGTGGGGGGGTGGTTACTTTCACACTTGTTTGTTTTCAGTTTTTAAGAGCCTGAGGAATAATAAGTAGAAACTCTCCTCTTAGGTATGTGTCACCCAGCAGCTCCAGTGCTGTGCCGTGAAAAGTGGCCTTTTAGCTCCAACCCCTTTGAGAGGGGGTGAGAAATTGGTTTTGCATTTGCTTGCTTCTCTGCTTTGTTTTTTTTCCCTCGTAAAACAAGAAACAATGGAAGGAAGTGTCAGAGGCATTCTTAAACCAAAAAAAAAAAAAAAATCCCTAGTATGCATTTTCTTTGTTTCTTTTATTGTATTGTTTCATTAACTGTTAGTCATGTAAAAACAAAAAATCCTTTTTTGAATGTTTTCGTATAACATTCTGATGAATACCTAGGAAAATGCTGTAAAACTAGAATGGGCTAATTACTTTCCAGTGCTACTATTTGTTTATCTGTTTGGTACTTCTTACTAGAGGATATTAAAAAGGTTTTCTAACTAGTAAGTTTATATTGTAAACAAATATTTTCTGTACTGTTTACTTGGGGTTTTTTTCTGTTTTGTTCTTAAATACATCTTTTGAAGTGTTTGGAATGGAAAACGGTCTGGTTTCAGGTGTGTGAGCCAGCTAAGCCCATGAGCTTGCTGACTTCGTGTGTTGACCAGCTGGTGCAGTAATAGCCCAGCTGTAGGTAGGACAAACAAAGTGTAAAGCCCATCTTGGAAGAAGATATCTTCAGAAAAGACTGATCCCTCTGTCCCCAACTCCTAGGACACTAGGTGCTATAAAGAGGATACAAGAGTTGAGTAAGCAGTGAAGGGACAGAAAATCAAATTGAAGACACCTATAGCTTGACAGAATAGAGGGCATCAGAGGAAGGAAGAGATGTCCTGAAAGGTGCTGGCAGGATTCTTAATCATACTGCAGCTGGCAAGATCAAAATCAGCAGGGTGATTTTGAGAGGGGTAATGTTTGCGTTTTGTATGAAAAGCGGGACCACTCATGAAAAGTATTACATACTTATTCAAGAGAATGGCATACTCTAAGAATCGTGGTTGCTATTGTTTGAGATCACAATGAGACTGCATCATGACCTTAACCTTTTAGGCTGTGGTTATGGGCTGAAAATACAGTTTTGGAAAGACTGTAAAGGGAAAACAATCATTAGTAAGGGACACCGTCACTGAAAAAAAGGACAAAGTTGATGGACTTGGATTTTGTTGTAAG
Organism: Nestor notabilis; assembly: GCF_000696875.1. NCBI lineage: Eukaryota > Metazoa > Chordata > Aves > Psittaciformes > Psittacidae > Nestor > Nestor notabilis. The sequence continues at coordinate 42,661 of NW_009937295.1, forward strand.
ATAGTAAATCATTCAGACAGGAAAGGTTGTGAAGGCGCAAGGACAGAAAAAGAACTTGTTGGAGGTCCTAGGGATGCCAGGAATTCATCAGCCATGTCAGCTAGCTAGGGTAAGACTATTGTGTACTGGGATCTGGAAAAATTATCCATGATTTTCTCTACCTGCCACTTAAATAGAGCAGCTTGAAGAAAGAAGTACAGGTGTTATAATCCTTGGCTTTAATTATTTTTTTTTAAGGTTAATTTCTTTTTGCGTGTGTTTAAGTTTGTAATTTCTGTGTGTCAGGTAAGAAGTATCTGATAGTTAATTCTTTAGATTGTAGCCAAAACTAACTTTAGCTAAAGTTTAATTATAGAAAGTTAGCAGCTGCTTCTGAAAGGAATTGCTGGGGAGGAACCACTGCAATCACTGTAGGAGAAGCTCTTGCCACTGGGAGCAAAAGTGGATCCTTGTTGAAGTGCATCACCTTGGTTTCTTAGAGAGCAAGGAAGATACTTCACTGTAGAGTGCACTATGCAGGCTCTGACATGCATCTAGATATAAATTCTGAACAAAGCTATGTGCTCATGTTAGTGTAGAATAGTGTTCTGTTGGTTGTTCATTTATGGCTTTTTTTTCCTGTGGGAAAGGGGGATGGGGAAAGAATTATTGCATATGCAAAATGCTTGAAGTGTTTTGGTTTCAGTAAGATGAAGGTTAGTGCTTACTGTGCAACAAGTACCCAAGATGAAAGGAGGGTGCTGAACTTTGTAATTATCCCTCAGTCTATACCATGAAGACTGAAAATGTTGCATGTTAGAACTTGCAGGTATTTAATGAATTTGAAGTTGCAGTTTCTTTTCTGTTGCCATTCCTGAAAGATACAGCCAGTGGATGAAGAAGCATACTGAAATACAGAAGGCTGAAGTCATACAAGGTGCATTAATGCAGCCTCCTATGTCCAGTTCATCTCTAGTACAAGTATATTTAAACACGCACATTTTGTGTTTAGGTTGCCAAAAGTTCTGATGTGTTGTCTCAGTGGTAGAGTTTAGGACAAAATATGTTTAAGCTAATAACCATCAGAGAGCTTACATTTTATAGCTATAACATAATTTGGTCACTTTAAATTTAAACATATTACTTGAATGTATTCTTTTTTTCTCTTGTTTGGATTTCCTAAGTGTACGTTTCTAAATCAGACTAAGATACAGTATTTCCTAATAATATATGCATAATAATGTGGCTGCCCCATCCCTGGCAGTGTTCAAGGCCAGGTTGGACACAGGGGCTTGGAGCAACCTGCTCTAGTGGAAGGTGTCCCTGCCCGTGGCAGGGGCTTGGAACTGGATGAGCTTTAAGGTCCCTTCAGCCCAAATCACCCTGTGATTCTGTGGTAAGCCTGAACTGATCAGGAATCCGTGTATTCTCATGGGTCACTCAGCTGTGCCATTTCATGTATGTAATGTCTCATTTTCAGCCCTTTCCTCTGCCTGTGGAATTTTACTCTTCACTTACTCTTCACCATATTTGGAGCATTTATGACACAGTACATACTGTGGTTTGCATAACAAAACTATTCCAGGTTTTTCTAAGCAGAGTGTTTTGGTACCCGTGCATGTAAATTTATCTCAGTTTTGTGTAGAAAATAGTATGTGTGTGGGTTGTTTGTTTGTGTGTTTTGTCTCTCTTAATGAAGTTGCCCTTTTTGAGGCAAATCTTGTTAGATCCACGCTGGCAAGAAACTTTTAAGAACCCCCTAAGGATACATTGGATACATTGCAAGTTTATTTAGAAGATAAACAGTAGTTATCTGTTTGAATTACGTATGCTAGTTCTAAGATGCAAAGCCACTACCTGCTTCAGGAGGTGAATGCAATATTGGAACCATTGCTATGGAAGTTAAATTTCGGGTACCAGGTCTTATTGTTGTATGAAGGAAATGCAGAACTCCATGTTCAGTAGGTTTCTTGAATGTGCACTCTGGAACTGTGGAAAATCAATAAGTGGGAACTTGTGAACAGTTAACACACGGGGCATTTCTCCCTATTCTTCCTATTGTGTGAGAAAATAATCATTGTAATTTCAAGAAAACAAGTGTGGGAATTCTTCTCTTGTCCTGAGTAGACATAATTTGTATCTGGAATTTAAGAACGTGTACAAAGAAGCATGTATTTGAAGAAACGGGTGCATTCAGATAATCTGTTGAGGTTTGTCCAGACCAGGCTGGTTTTTACAGCTGGTTTATCTTCCTGGTTTATGATTGCTCTTGTCATTGCCTGTAGCTGCATTTAGGTTTGCCTCACCCAGTGTGCTGCAGAACAGGAGAGAAGTGAAAACAAAATCCCAATTCATGACTTTGCTTGGATATCAGATTCCTGTCGTGACAGTCCTTTTAGACATTGTCTTTCATGGCTTTCAGTATTTCATGATTTCTCCTCTTCAGAGGTTCACTCATTTGAAGTAATATAAAAAAATTGGGTAGTCATAGTCTGTGTAGTTTAAATGTTTTTCCATGAAGATGTGTATTCCTCTGAATTAGGTCTGTGATGTATGATAATTTAGCAGTTGGTATTGAGATTTAATGCAGCTTCTTTTGAACAATATCACTAAGCTTGTTTTCTATAACATGCACTTGTTAACTTGTGCATTGAATTGTTCCTGTTGTTTCATGTTCTCTTCTCCGCTCTACATTTATTAAGGTACTACTCCCTTGTTCTTTATAAACCTTAGTAAGATTTGACACACAATGCTATGCCCCATCCCTGGCGGTGTTCAAGGCCAGGTTGGACACAGGGGCTTGGAGCAACCTGCTCTAGTGGAAGGTGTCCCTGCCTGTGGCAGAGGGTTGGAACTGGGTGAGCTTTAAGGTCCCTTTCAAACCCAAACCAGTCTGGGGTTCTGCCATGGTGGCTGCTCTGATCATTAGATGAAGTATAAACTGTCTTATAAAACTGTCTGTTCTCCCAGAAATAAAATAATAGCATACTTTTAAAACGTTTACAAATAACTCTCCTCAATCCAGGATGTTTGCATAGTGGTTTAATACATGTGAACCTCAGTTTCAGTCTTGTTGCATATATTTTTATGTTAAAAGCCTCCTAAAAAAGAGCTAGGCTGTAGATAGGAGAGAATACAATAGTCATTCTCTCCTTCACTGACATCCCTTGTTAACAGTTCTTGAATGACGTGGTAGGTGCAGCTGCTAGCCTGCAGTGGGCACAGGCTGGGAGTCTCCGCATTCCCTGAGGCTGTCCATGGCTGCGTGTCCTGGCTGCCAAGGCCACATGCAGGGAGCTGCTTTCTTCTCCTTAGTTTCAACAAAAAGAAATGGCATTGCCGTGGGAGTTGCAGTTTGTGTTGTGTGAGGTGTTAGGGTGATGCAAGCACTGCCCCTTAGACCTGTAAAGCAAAAGGGCTCTCCGAGCACTACAGGAATTCTGGAGCAGCCAGACAGTTCCTGGCTGGAAGTGCTTTCCTCACACAAACTTGCTGATGTAACAGGCACGCTCACAGCCTCTCTCTGTCAAGAGCAAACAGCAGAAGGGAGAGTGTTCTTGCCTCCTCACCCACACTGCTCAGGCGGGACGGCGGGTGGGAAAGCAGGGAGCAGAGGAGCTGCGTGCGCTCCTGGTGTGTCTATTCAGTGGATAAAGGAGGCGGTTTCAGGGCTGTTGGTTTGCTTTTTTCATCTTTGCCTTTGAATCACCTCATGGTGTATTTTTAAAGGTATTTCTTTTGCTGCTTTGCCAGAGAGTCGTGTTTGTAAGCACTACAAGCCATGGGCTTTGTTTTCAACAGTGGAAGTGGGCTGGACAAAGTGGGACTATCAGCCTGAACTTTTGATTTCTTGCTTTTTGTCAACTTGAATCATACCATAAACTCTATTTAAAGATTTTGGGGTTTGTATTTATTTTCCACATCCTTGACCCTGACTGGTGAGCTGGACATTTGTATTTGCCTTGGCAAGCTCCAAGCTGCTCATCTAGGGCAGGATGAAAACTTTTTTTCCCTTTTGTAAACAAACTGTTCCTTCAGTATTTTCCATAAGGATTTGCACCACCATTTTGCAACGCTTCTAGGAATTGAGAAAATGTTACCATTCCGAGTTTTTGTTTTACACAGCTTGTAGCACTGCACAGAAATGTTTTATTTGAGATGTTCTCCCAGTTTGGATTTGAGGAGCGTTTTTTGGAATGTTTTCAAATTCCAGAAATACGTTTTGTCTTGAAGGGGTGTATTAAAGCTATAGGTCAATATTCCTTGTTGCCTCTCTAGAAATGGGGTTGTTTGTGTTTATTCGTCTAACCAATGCAAGTGTGAACACTGCTCCAATGTACGAGACACTGTACATGTAAAATACTGCTTTGTGCCCAGAAACATTTACAGTCTAAATAACCATTCACATTCTGTATTTCTTTGGATATATTTTAGTGGTCAGGATGTGAAATGAGAGAATAACTTAGTAGGCCACTCCATGCCAGCACACAAATTATGTTCTGGAACAAATGAACTCATTGTCATTCCCCACAGGGACAAAGGACTGATGCTGTTCCTGGCACTTCAGGAACGAATGCTGAAGTGTATGTTAAAAAGTACCCCCAAATGAATGGTGTGTAGGTTGTTAACAAAACCAAAGAATACCGAATTTTATCTAAAGCTCCATTGGTGCTAGTCAACAGTCCACAAAATATTATTCATTCTTCCTTTTAAATAGTAATACTAATTTTCTAAAAGTATATTAAAAGCATATTTGAACTCCAGAAACTAAAATGACAGTTCCTTTTTTGTTGCAGATCTGGGATATGAGTGATGATGAAACAGTCTGAGAATCAGCTGAATAAGGTGGAAGATGACCTGCTTTGGACTGGAGCCTGCCTTTTGTCTGTAATTTGACAAGTTAACAATTGCTTACCTATTCTGACTGCTACAAATACAAACAAATAGAAGCCACATTTTGACATTAATTCCTTCACCTTCAAAGCAGTCTGTTACGGATCTAAGTCTCCACAGTTTTATTATGTAAATAACTATAGCAGTGTGGTTATGTTTAAACCTCATTGTCTTTTTTTTCCTTTTTAGCTTCTAAATACAGCTTACATATAAAATATGCTGCTTAAGCAAACTTCGGTGTTCTATTTGTCCCAGGTTTTATTTTTTGCTTCTCAATGGACATGACCAAACAGCATGTCTAAATGTCTTTTTTCATCCTTCCCAGATTTGTGCCCTTTTAGTTGGAATTTATTGTTAAGATTAAGAATATTCTGCTATTGGGAGTTAAACTGCATCTTTAAGGAGAGGAGGAGTAGGTAAGAACCTATAGCTAATGCCTACACTACATTGCTTGCTATTTCAAGGTACAAATTTATAGTAGAATTGATTGTTCTTGCCTGTGTCAATGGAGGTGTTATTCTCTGCAGAGATCTCATAATTCCATTCTATGGAAACAATGTGGTTTGACTTATTTTCACACAGGAAAGACCAAAATGCATTGGTACCATGATCAGGCTCCCCTGAAGTTTAGAGAGAAGGCTCAGTTACATAGCAAAAATTGCTTTGGGGGATGGATCAGTCATTCGGTCAAAACTTGTAGAGAAATGCTTAACTGAAAGAAGAAATTGGTTCTTGGACCTTGCTGTTCTTGGATGCTGTCATTCAGCACTTCACAGGTGTTACAGAAGAGCAATTCTGATTTTCTTTGGTTTGAATTTGAAAGTTTTCAGTTTCTGCAGCATCAGGAATGGCTTCAGGGGTTATGGCTGAGCACAAACTGTACTCTGAGAATCCTTGAGTTGAAAAGATAACTTGAGAAAAAAGGATTTGTGAAATACCCACATGCATTACGACAAAAATGAAAGTGAATCTATTGGGTTTTGTCTTGGAATATGTTTTAGAAGTGTATTTGAAATCCCTTTTATAGCTTTCTATTGTGGGGATCATGGGCTCACTCACTCAGACAAAATGCAAACTACTCTACCTGCCAAGCAGTCTTTGTTTCCTGTATGTATCCTGAAAATTAGTTGGTCAATCCAATTATTTTTCGTTCCTTCCTTAACACAAGCACTGAGTATTTGGTGGAGATAGTTTCACAGCTTCTCTTATGCCACATCAGAAGTTCTGTCATGTCGCATTTGCCTAAAAACAAGGATTTCTGCAACTCCCATGTTCCAGTCAAAAAAGAAGATATATTGAAACATGCCAAGGTTTGCATCAAGTGTCTAAAAAAGCTATTATTTTTATTTATTTTAACTATCATATTCATTATATTTTTGTGATTTCTTAAGAAGCCTTAAGGGAATGTCTTGTTTAACTTCATTGTAATATAAAAATATATATTAATGAAATATATTTTTTGAAAGATTAGTAATCAAAGGAAACTGTTATTTTGGTGGTCAGGCAGTGAACAATAAGATTGATGACATGCCATGTCCATTTGAAAGCAGTTTGTTAATGTACATGATTAGTTATGAGCTCAAATGACTTCCATTTTGTTAGCCATGCCATAGTCCATCAGGAATCATGAATCAGTACCGGGTAGTTCAAAGGGAATGATGTGCATTTTTATCTCTTGGAGTTGCTGGCCATGGCGTGTGAAGGTCTCTTTGCAGTCTTTGGTGATCTAAAACTTAAAATTGAGACATCTTTCTGAAAACTGATAAACATTAATGATTTCTTAAATAGCTGAAACTATGCTTGCCACGTTGAAGTCACACTGTAGCTTTACATTGAAAGTATCTAACTGCACAAGGATACAAGATTGAAAGGTTCAAAACTCAGGGTTAATGTAATGTTTCCTTACCTCTGTAATTCAGTAGGGCAACTCTCTCAGGCTGAGCTGTTTCCTGTACATATGCTTCCCAGATGTCTCTGATGTTCCAAAACACTTCAGTTGGACTTGGAATAACTTCCGTTGTCTAACTATAATGTTTTCTTTCCCCTTGCAGACCTGAATTATTCTTATTTTGCTTTTACTCAATTTCTAGGCATTTACTGAGTGAGAAATCGTGAGAATCCATTGAAATGAATGAATGCACATTCAAATGCTATTAAGGGATAAAAACATTTATTTACTGGCTTGTGTGCACTAACGGCAGGATTTTGGCACAGTTCGCAGCTCCAGTTCTTGCTGTTTAATGGAAGAAGCTAATCTTTACATTTCTTCATGAAAGAGGTAGGACTTAAATTTGATTTGTGCTGCCATGACCTCCTGGGCAACAGTGAAGAGCCCAAACTCTAACTTCCATTGTAGAACCCAAATAAACCAAATCTGTTGGGAAGAGGGAAATGAACAGCCTCAGAGGAATCTACTCATCTTCCTCAGCTATCCAACCGAAGTGTAATGGAATTGTATGGCTGTGTGGGACTGGGATGTCTCTGGGACTGTGTATCACACAAGGCAACCATAGCACCTACATGTTTCATCTGGGGACATTTAATAATGTTAGAAGATCACAGATCTTAATAGACAGCTGTTGACATCATTTTTGTGCTCAAGTGGTATAGAAGCTCATGGAATGATAGCCTCTGTTTAGCTTTCGCACGTCAGCTGACTAGAATATTTCTTCATGTCATCCCTCCCTTCAATGTGTGTGCTGGCTGAGGTCCAGAATTTGTTGTGGAATAGTACTGCAGTTGAGAGAGTGAGGAACTTGAGATTTTGTGTGAGAGTTTTCTTCTTAAAAGCCCTCACTTGCTTTCATCCATGCTTTCACAGTCTGCTGTGAAGTCTTCCTTAGTGTCATGGGCTGTCAGTTGGGATTAAATTTCACTTAGGGCATGTCCTTTATATTGTGTAAACTGTCTTAGTGGCATTAAAGCCAGCAGAATCATAGCCAGTAGGTGATTCAGCCCACATGAGACTATTCCATGGAGCATGGGGCCAGTTTGAGTCTTAAGCCTTCAACTTATAAGCCTTTATAACGGAAAGGGCACAAATTTGAAAATTACACTTACATCCATGAGATTACACTTGGATGGGCCAGACAGGTTGATTGAGAAAATCACTGAGGAATGGAACCATAGGATCTATATTCCTAGGAAGCTGATGACTCCCAAGATCTAAAGGGAGATTCTGCTTCAGTAGAAGTTAACAGCACAATAGTTATTTTGGCACATCAAAGGAAAGTGTAGTGATTGCTCCAGCCCTTAAAATCATTAAGCTTGAGCCTGGAAAAATACTTTTCCCTTCCCTGTGTTCTGTATGACTTTGGTATCGTGTCCACAGAGGAGTCCTGTGACATAAGCTAAAATTTCATTTTTGTCATCTTTGATACTCTTATTCCACTTCCTGTAAAATGTTCTTTCTAATGCTGTTTGTTTGTATAAAATTTGGTTTCTCACCTTAAATATGTTAGCAAAATTAGTATATTTTCATACAAGAGCATTTTCTTTCGATTTCTCACCTGTGCTCCCATAGAAAGCTCTTACTGAAATGGGTTTTATATATTTCTGAACTTTCCACTGTGCATGTAGAATAATGATATCATAGCCCTTGTTTTTCCCTCTTACTGAACAAATTCCTTCTAAATGAATGTTAACTAGTCTAATTGGAATTGCTAATAAAATCATGGAATCATTTAGGTTGGAAAAGATCCTTAAGATTAACCCAGAACTGCCAAGTCCACCACTAGCTGCTTCATCATTGCATACTCTGGGACAGTGTTGAGCCATGAGGAGTTCACCCAGCTCCCAACTTTCTTTTGAGTTTTCTTCCTCGTTTTCAAGCCAAATCATAAAAACAGTGAGATTGCTGAGATGTGTCTGAGAATAGACTTTGGTATGTAGGATTCTCATTAGTGCCAGTAATGTGTGAAAAGACCACTAAGCTTCTGATGCCAGCTTTCATGCTGTTGATCAACAACTCTGCCTGTCCTACAGAATCATTAAGAACCCTGACAGAAGCCATGAGGATATATTTATATACTTCAGAGTAAAATCGTATCTTAGAAGTTCAAGGAGAGTCCTGACTCTCTGTTCTTATGGGAATAGGAAGGATAGCTCACATTCCTGTAAAAAATAAATATGTTGCAAGCTAACACATAGCCAGCCTTCCCTGTCACTGTGCCAGCCGTGCGAGGCCAGCAGTGCAAACCCCATGGATCCAGGGTTGGCCGTGCTGGGATGTTGCATTAAGAGTACAAAAAGCTGAAGAGAGCATGGGCAGCAAGGTGGGGCATTTTTCCGTGCTACTTTTCCCAATTTTTGTACTTTTTTTTTTTTTTTTTTTAATACTAATGTAATACTTCCCTTAGAAGCAAATGAGCATTTATACTCAAAAGAGAGCCATTAAAGAGTATTTGTAACATGGTAAACTGTAGCAGACTTCCTAAGAAACATAGTCTGGAAGATGTCCTGAGCCTGTTAGCATTTTTTTCTTTTCTGAATCTTTTGACATGGCTTTATTAATTCCTTTTCTTCTTTTTTTTTTTTTTTTTTTTATTTTTAATTTTCAGTGCAGACATTGTGCTCATGCATATCCTGCCAAAATTAAACTTTCCAGCAGGAGAGTCTTGTGCACCTTCTCTCTTTCAGAGCACCTGGACTCACTGTTTTTAAAGACAGAAATACCACATTAGAAGAACTTGGGACTGTCACAGCAGTGTGTAAATTCCTAACATATGAAACCCCTACCTACCTGTCCCATGTCAGCTCCACC
>NW_009937295.1:52325-76602 GCF_000696875.1 Nestor notabilis
TTCCCTTTTGCAGCTGCCTGGACCTTCTCCAGAACCCTAACAGTAGTTAATAATACTGTGGCCCCACACAGGTTATATATATATGTGTCTATATAGGGGTTGCAGTTAATATACCCTCCCTATTACCACCTCAGCTATCCAGTGTAATAATTTCTAAACCAGTTAATTTTCTTGCCTGTGCAGCACTTGACAGGTTTACCAATAAAACTCCCTAACAATTTGTTGGTAGTGTTTTCTTATTTTTATTCATACCCTTCTGTTCACTCCTGTTGATAATAGTGGCTCTTCATAGTGAGCAGTGATTGACAGACGGGGCAGACCAGAGGACTCCTTGCTTTGTATTTAATTCCCCAACTGAAAAATGTCTGGAAATAGGATTTATGTACTTGGCAAAGAGTATCTATGGTTTTCAGTCTTAGTTATCCTGGATCATAGAAACTGGTCTGTGCTGTGGCCCATTGTTCTGTTGAGGTATTGCTGGCTATTGTTGTTGTATAAAGTTAACCAAAATAGGCTGTGGCTTGGGCTAATTTGTAGCCACTTTTCTTGTAAGTACAGTAGCTGAGACTCAGCAATCCCTGTTCTTCCTCCAGCTAGTCGCTGGGGTTTTGTCCAGGTTGTAGTGAAGTCTTTAGAGTGAGTCACATGAGGATTATATTAACCTGGCCAAGGAAATAGGCACCGCGGGAGGGAAACTGAACCTACTCCCAAAAGAATTAATAGCATTAAGCGTGAGCAGCAATGATGTTAAGTACCTTAAGGTATTCTGTATCTTAGGGCAGAAGTGTTTTCACCTAATTTCCCAGTTCAGGTGATCTCACCCAGGATGAGGATGCAGATGAGTACTCCAGCCACATGTAATTTCAAGTTCCAGTTGTTGCCCTCAATAACTAACAATATTACCTACCTGTTGCAACTTCACCATAGCATTTTTTTCAAAGCTGTTGGAATTATTTAGGTCAGTCTGAAGAGATTTTCAGAACCCATCAGTTGTTTGCTGGAACTTTGCACATAAAATGGCATGTTTCTTTCTGTCTAATCAGGCCAGGGATCCCTTGCCATTGTAGCTTCTTGCCAATGCTGACTTGGGCTTGGGGATAAGAAGGGGCAATCAGGAGTTCTAAAAACAAGCGTGTTATGTTTCCTGGCTGGCATGGAGTACACACTATCTTTCCATCTACTGTAGCCATCTAACTGCCTGTTTCCTCTTGATCTTTGAGTAGATGTTTATATAGGACATTGACCTAAAGTACAATGGACTTTGCCTCTGAAACTGAAGGTCATATGCACATGTGCATTTCATTTTAAATGTTGAAAATTTCAAATTACTTCTTAAGAAAACGTTGAAGGAAACTAAGAGGAAAAGACAGCAGCATACAGAGTGTTGTACTGCTGCAAATCAAAAGCACAGTCTCTTTAAAATTGCTTGTTCTAACTTCTTTCCCATACGGTCACTTTCTGTTCTTACGTTCTTTGTCTGTGGATTGCTGCTTCAGTAGTTTTTGAGCACCCAAAAATTTAGGCTTGTGTGTAACTTCAGCTTTCTTTTTGGCACCAGGACATTTGATTTTTGCAAGATCTCAGCAGAATGATTCATTGTTTGATTTGTTAGTGAAATACTACTATGCGCTGCATAAATAACAAAGGAGAGACATTAGCCTGGTTTCCTTCACACGGAGGAGGTCGGTAGTGTTTTCCTCAATTTCCCTTTTGGTCTAACATGTGCACCCCCTGCAGAACTTGCAGTGGATGCCTCCTGCAAGGCACTGGAAATGCAAGCTGGCGTCTCATTTCTGGAATGATTTTACAATCTAAATCAAACCCAGTATGGGCTAAAACTGCGTGAAGAAATGCTGCGCGGATTGTTTCCACGTTGTGGCAGTATGCTGTGAAGAAAGGCCAGGGCTGGGGAGGTTCTGGGCCTTGACCCGCTCCACAGAGGGCCTTTGAACTCCAGTTTTTGACAGCTAGTAAATTGGTATCCTTTCCCCCTGCATGTTTCTCTCCCCATGAATATCTCCTTCCCGCCCCAGTGTTTGGTGCCTCCGTGGAAGGAACTGATGCTGATGGACACGCACATTAATTTCTCTCCTTTCAGACTGCTGTAAGAGGCAAGGAACTTTATAATGTACATATGATTTTGTTGCAGGTTTCGCTTTGTCTGTGTCTATTTTCATTTCATGCTTCCAAGCCTGACTTTTATACAGTGATGCTGTAGGTGTTCCCACTTCCTCAGGAACCTGTGACTCAGGCAGCACAGAAATGAGATGACATCACCGGCAGTTGAATTGCCCTTTTCCCAAACAGGGGCTGTTGGCTTTTCTTTTAATACTTGCAGCTTTGTTTTTTCATGAGGGGGAAGGGGCTGAGGGGGTTTAATGACCTAAGGCAGCCTGGCCATTGTGAGTAACCACACTGCGTGTGTTTTATCCCTTCAGATCGCTGAAATCACCGATACTGATGTTTACTTAAAACAGGAGATCCATGTTTCTACACATGCTATTTATGAATGAAAGAATTGTAATTAGGCTTTCGTAGAGGTTCTGTTGTTATGAAGCATTCTTAATTCACTCCTGGGCCAGAGGAAGGGGGTGGGACAGCATGGGGGAAGGAAAAGGTCTGAGCATAATTTTCCATTATTGTTTTGGAAGTAATACAAAGAAAAGAAATGTGTTTTCCTGCTACTTGGCAGTTTTAATGGATCACCCTCACTGCTCTCAATATTATGTATTTGCACCACAGCAGGTTCTTGGTAGATTTCAGTGTTTCCTTTCCTGCAACTGGTACTTTTCAATGATAATGCTGTATAAATACAGGGGAGAAAGAGGAGGAGCCAGACTGGAGTTGGCTTCTCTGCAGTGCCTCCAAAGACAGCAGGAGCAGGGGATGGGGCAGGGAGGCATGGGAGGGGAGCAAGCAGTGGCTGCAGCTGCCTTTCTTCCATGGACAGCCCCCAGTGATGTCACTGCAGGAGCTGGCTGTTAAACTGCTGCTAAAAGTCATCTCAGGAATCCTTGTCATCAGTGGAATGTGACAAGTTGGGTGTCTGGCCAGGTCATTTATTCACAGTGTTCACAGGCAGGCTATCGAAGTATTACACTGGTGTTTTATTGTCATGAGCAGAGGAGTGCTGCCCTTATGTGCGGTTTTGGATCTATAGAAATTAGTGTAGCAGGGACTTTAGGTATGTTCTTTGGGTGTGCTTGGACTGTAGGGTTCTCACTCAGCAGGCAGTGCCACTGGGGTTCTACTTGAAAGGAAAACTCAAAGTCCGTGTATTCAGGGAGGTGGTATCAGTAATGGTCTGTCTTCCAGTTAAGTCGGTCCCTGTCAAACTTTGGCACTATTAAGAACCATGTAATGCACGTTAGTTTTCAGGTGACACAGTAAACCAAAGTGCTAAAAAAAGGTTCTATATCTCTTTTTGTTTTCTTTCTAATATTTTTTCCTCTCTCCTTCTTCATTATTTTTTATTTTATCCTACCTTCCTAAAGTTGCTGTTCAGCTTCGTTTGGATCCTTCCTTTTCTACATTACCTTTGTGCAGGGATCATGCATGCTTCTGATGGAAAAACTCTTACTCAAACTCTTACGGTGGCAATTAGAGCCATAGTTGTGTGTTGTTACTGGTACTGAGTTGGGAATGCTTTGAGACAATTATTGGGCCACACATCTAAAGACAATTTTCCACTGATTTCCACTAATTAAAAGTTTACTCATGTGTATCTCTTGCACACAGTTAAGAATGAGTGAGCTCTACCTGCTCTGCCCCTGAGCCCTGCAGGGCAGCAGCTGATGTGCAGTACACAGCTAAATTGTTCTCACCCACTGCCTGACACTCTGTGTCACTGGTGCTCTCAGCAATCCTGGGTAAGACACTTCCATTACTTGCTAACTGCATTTCATTGATGAGTTCACTAGTGCTGAGCACTGCAAACTTGAAATAGGCTTCGTTGTAACCACACTCTGGTTTGCCAGGGAGAAACAAGGAGCAAGTCAACTGGTGTGTGTGCAGTGTTCCTCTGTTGCTTCAGATACTCTGGTTTCATTTCCAGCAGTTACAGTATCTGTTACTTAATTTAGCTTCCTGTTGTTAGTATTTGGAAATGTCATTAAAAGATTCTGGTAGATAACATCAAGATAGCCAATGCTTAAAAATCAGCTAGGAACAGCAAATAACAACATACCTGTTGATATGAGATACTGGAAAAGAATGTGGTTTAAATGTCACTTGAGTGTCAGGAGGGGGGCTGACATTCATGCCACAAGGACGTGCAGCAGAACATTGTTTCAGAGTATGACCAGATTACTTTTTTTAAGTGATTTTGTTGCTACGGTGCTCAGTGATTGTGGCTTCAGAAATCTTCTAAGCTAAAATGTTACGTTCCGGCTTTCAGAGATTGAAACTAATGTAACTAATTATTATTAATTCTAAACCACTGCTTATTTAAAGCAGCTTTGTCCTCTACATAGTACTCAAAGACATGGGAAGATGGTTTGAGGCAGAACACATGGGCTGTACCACAGAGGTCCAATGAGACCAAAGAAAGTCACATCATCTCCACCTCCCATCCACTGCCTGAGCATGGTTTGGTGGAGTCTTTTTTGCTGCGTAAGTGCTTAGTACAGCAAGACCAACGTGGTTGAGTCAGCTAGGCATTGGCTCAGGACACGTGTAGCGATCCTACAGGCGTATGGGATCATACAGGTGTATGTCATCTCTAGCATTGTCTTTAAATACCTTTTAATTTAATCAGCTTGGATAGGAGTGAAATTCATATGCCTTGATTTTTGGATGTCCAACTTTGGATGCTCTAAACCAGACTTTGATGATGTCTTAAACTGGGGTTTGGAATTCTAAAAGAAAAAAAGACAATCTTATCTTAAGCATGTATTTTAAAAAAATTATGTGTGTAAAAGAATTAAATAAATGTGTTAACTTTTAAATGCTTGCTGTTTCAGTTCTGCTCTTTCTTGCATGGATGTGCTGGACAATGTGCTTACCGGGATAAAAGAGCTTTGTTATTCTTGTGGAAAAGAAACTCAGAAAAGGAAAAAGTTAGTGGAGTTCACTTCTTAAAATGAGTTTCTAGGTTTGAGGCTTGTGTTGTTTGTTACCAGTCTGACTGGGAGATACTTCACTGTTTGTTTCACAGCACATGCATGCTGCTCCCAAAGGGACTGGGGTCCACACTCAGCTTGGGTTGTTAGCTCCATCGGAAATCAGAGTAGCAATATAGCAATCCTGTCTGAGAATGCCTGGAAATAATACCAGCTGCATTCTCCAGGGCCTGTGCTGCCATTTCATGTTTCTGTCCCCTAGAACCAGAGGTTTGGATTCATTTGCAAGAGGAAGGTGTGCACTGACTTCACTAGTGGAACAGAAGAATGAAGAAGCAAGAAGCAGGTAAGAATTGGACTTGGGGTTTTATTTTCTTAATTAACAAGCACTTCTGGTTAGATCTTACCATAGAGTGTAAATGTACTCCAGAGGAGAAAAGCCCTTTTTCTTGTGCATTTCCTGAGGGAAATACAAAGAGCTGTTCATGAACCAAGTAAAAGGTGTAAATAAGTTGCCAGGACGTGTAGTTTGTTGGACTCTATAGTGGTGTTTAGTGGTATTTGTGTGGTTTACTGAACTTTCACAGTTTAGTCATTGGCTGCTTTCCACAGTTAAACTTTTCACAGAAAGAAGTACAAAACTTTAGTTATGAGAGAAGAGCAAATGAACTGAAATCCTTAGAAATCACTGCCCCAAATCTCTGTTGTAATGAAGCCTCAGCAACTCTTCTGTTCTACTGTGCTAATATTTTCTGTTCCTCCTGTTTCCATTCTAGATGGTATGAAGGGGCAGAAGAAAAGCAGAAGTGCCAGAAGCAGCGGAACCTGTAAGAGAGCCGGGACAGACAGCTATCAAGAGATTGGCTTCCTCTTGGAGGCTTGAGGAGCACTGGGTCAAGCCCCAGTTTGGGAGCTTTCCTGTCAGAGGTATTGTCACTGTCTTGGAATAGCTTACATTCCTTCCTAAGAGCTTCAGTTTGTTTCCTTGCCTGTTGACAGGTTGTGGCCCTTTCACTGGTCAGGGCCTGTCCATCTATGGGAAGTTCTCCTGAGGTTTAGCATCAGTTTTCTTCTGTGTTGGGGCTTCCTCTTGGGTTGCTCGAGCTATAAGGTTTCAGAGGATCACAGGGAGTAGAGGTTAGCCAGCCAGTTTTCCACTTCTCCCTTTCTCTGCTGCAGAAATTAAGTGCTGCTTCTCTTTTGTCACCCAACTTTTCTGGTGCTCTCAGGAAGGAGAGGAACATTCTTAATGTGCACCTACAGAGGATTAGACAAATACACTTGCTTAAGCAGACTCAAACACCACCCTATGTGGAAGTTCTTGAAATGTTTTGGTTTGAGGTTGTAGTGTAGCTAATTCCCACACCAGGGCTGCAAAGGTCAGCAATGGAGGCTTCCTGAGGAGACACTCTTTACTGTTCTTCAGTCTGACTAGTTGGGTAGATTACAGCTTTCTCAACTCTCAAAATGTTGTTGCTGGTCTCCCAACACTGGGGGGTTTGTTTTGTGTTCCCTCAATTCCCAAGAATCTGTTTTCTTTTTTCTTTAATTTAAAAATGAGCACATCTGTTTTGTGGCTGTGTAGAAAGACTTGGAAATGTGAAGCTAATTGGCTCAAGAACAGAATTATTTCCAAATGTAATTATTTATAATAACCTGATTTTAATTTGGTTTCTGAAAAATTCAAGTGAAATATTTTCTCATGATTTCAGGGAGTTCTGTGAATACAGAACAGGGTTGTGGTGAGGTACTAGTGCTCCTGCCTTACCACCTTACCACTGTTCACCTCAGTTACAGGCAAAATACCTCCATGGCAAGAAAGCTTCCTTGTCACTGAAACACTTTGATTCCTGTTCTCTTTTTTATGCTTTGGTATCAGTGGAGGTCAAACAGCCAGCAATCAGTTGAGATTTGTGCAAGTAATACAAAAGCAATGTCCTGTATCCTTCCTTTAGTATTGTAAAGGCAGGAAAAACAGTTTTGAATGGCTGTGGAGTAGCGTAAAGAAGTCCCCAAGTCCAAGTGCTGTTGATTCTCTAGTAGCAAGAGCACATAGTTGGCAGCTATGATGCTTTATTCCTCGGTATATCAGCATTAGATGTTACATTCTGGGCAGCAAATCAAATTGGATGCAGTCACAGTTTTCCATTGAGCTCTGGAGATCTGCGCTCTGAGTATAGATTTCATTACTATTAATAGCTCAAGGGAAGGACTTACTTATTCTATACTTCAGAAAAAGTCAGTTCAGGAAAGCTCTGCACAGTTGCAGCTTTTGGAGCCTCGGGCAGATGTAATTTTTGCAGTCTGGCAAGTTACTCTGGTCTTAGGGCAGCCCCAAGGCACCTTGTGCCTGGTTACTACAGCTTCAGCAGCCACAGGGGTGGTGCGAAGAGGCTCTGGTGCTGCACCTCAGCTTAGTCCAGCAGCAGATCCAAGGAGAGGAGGACAGTGGATTGATGTGTGAGCTGGATGAGCTGTGCTGGTAGAATTAACACTTCCCTTAGGGGAAAATGCATCTGGGAGGATGTCACAGAAGGACAGAGTGGAGGGAAGATGGGATCTGTCAGGGGGCAACTGTTGAAAGGAACAAACTTTTCATATAAATAGGAGAGTATTTCCTCCTGCCTTCATTAGCTTCTCTTTCTTTCATGATGTATTATGGGTGGATCTGGTGTTGACTTTAATCCTCAGCCTTTGCCCGGGCCTTTTTCACATTTCCTATGAGAACTGGTAGGACCGAACTGCATCCAGAGTTCAGCTGTAGCAAGGCAGAGCAGGAGGAGAATCCCACACTCCTCTCTATTGCATTTCCAAGCAGAAATTGTTTATTTGTTGGATTAATCACTAAAGTGTCAGCATTTGATTTAGTACTGCTGATCTTGCATCATCCTGAAAGGTTACAGCTTGACTCACATTACAGGCTCCATTTGTAAGCCTGGCAATAACAAAAGCATTATTTTTTGTTGTGAGGAAATCCGCTCTTGCCATGAAAATCTTTCAAACGAGAGCCCTGGGATTCCGCCATGTTCTGTGGGTGCTGCTTTGCAGGACTTGTATTTTAGTTCATTTCCCCACCTGAAAACTCAGCAGTTGAGCTAATGCCATTCCATTGTGTAGGCTGGGAAGGCTGAGGGCTAAGTTAGCAAATGCATGAAACGACCAAGGAGTGGTTCAAAACACCTTTCACTAGAGGCTGCTCCAAGCCCCTGTGTCCAACCTGGCCTTGAACAGTGCCAGGGATGGGGCAGCCACAGCTTCTCTGGGCACCCTGTGCCAGCGCCTCAGCACCCTCACAGGGAAGAACGATCATCACCAGTTTGGTATCTGTTCCCGTTGATTTTTCCCAGCACTTCCCCTGTGGGATCAGGTCGTGGCAGGAGCTTCTCCCCTGGGGTCGTTTCTCGCCTGTTGGGATCATGTCCTTGTTTGCAGTCCCTTTTGAGAGCAAGTTGTTGGTGCTGTGAAGAGGCCGGGGTGAAGCGCGTGTTCCGCAGGATGGGAGCTGCGGCAGGAAGCTGGAGATGTCCATGGCTGCTGCTGCACATCGGGAGTGTCAGAGGTGAGACCTCAGCTCTCTGCTCGTCTGCTCCTTTGGGCTTGTTTTCACAGTAGTGGTGTTTGTGTCAGTGTGCAAAACAGACCAAGGGGCTGCAGCAGCCACACAGTGTCAGTGACTATAAATGCCGTGAGAGAATGTTTGATGAATAAAAGTGACATCTAGTTATATACAGGTATTTATTTATAAACACAGTGAAGGTAAAGGAGAGGGACTTTGCTGCTGCTGTGAACCACACAGCAAATGCTGCCTTACCTGTGGTATGGCTTGAAAACATGCCTTTTCTTCTGACAAGTTAAGTCTGAGGCTTTCTGTAGCCTTTGCTGAAGCCCAAGAACTTGTCACTTAGAAGGAAAAAGAAAAAGAAAAGGAAAAAGGAAGAAGGGAAAGGAAAGACAAGGCCCTTGCTTTAATCTCTTCAGGGTTGTTGGTTCTTTACATTATTGTCATCCCCACTTCTCCCTCCAAAAAACCAAACCAACCAACCCAACATTTCTGAGTGAAGGGCTGGGTTTAGGCTGAGAACTGAGTAACCAGTTTTTAGATAAGCAGCTTTTTGACTACAGGCATGGGCTGACACAGCTCCATGTTGGCAGATGCCTTTGTGTCTGTCTTTGTGATGGAGAGAAGACAGATGTTCTCCTTGGCATGTAAGAAAGCTGCTGCTCAGTAAAGTGAAATGTAAAATCAGACTGAACCATGTAGCAGGGAGCAGTGACTGGCCAGCCCGTGAGCTGAGACAGCCTGATGTGAATGTAAAGAGGTGGGTTCTTAACCGGGAGTCAGCAACTGCTTTGTCATTGTTTAGAAGCTATAGAAAAAGCAATTCTGTTTTTTCCAACTCTGTTAAAATCTGGTGCATGTCACTGAGTATCCATTAGGACTAATCCCAGGCCAACAGGATTAGTGTGATAATTAGTGCTTAAGTGACACAGCACTTGGCAGCTGTAGAACCCCCTATAGCACATGGTGGTCTGATGGATCAGGTTCCTGTGATGACTGGGTCACAAAGAAAGACATGAGAATTTCCTGTTTAGTGTTCCTTGTGGATTTTGTTGTCAGGTGAGTTTGGAGGCTGCCTCCAGCATGTCGCGGTCCACTTCTAGCACCAGAGGAAGGAGCCACATAGGAGGAGCTCATCCTGGGAAGAGCCTGGCATTCTGCAGTCCCTCTCTGTCTCAAGGCTCCTGTTGAAGGGGGTGCAGCTGAGGAGCTGCTGCTCTCGTTTCGCTTTGAGACAGCTGTTGTCACACAGGAACTGTGCATGGAGACCGGAGCGAGTCTCAGCGGAGCATCCGGTTCTCACCATGGACCCAGTCCTGCCGGTGCAGTGAGAGCACCCTTATAAGTCCATGTTTACTGGTGTGTAAGCTCTGAGGAGAGGGAAGACCCTGTGGGTGAGGAAGGGGAGTGCCGAGTGTGTCAACAGAGAGACGAGGGCTCTGCCTTTTTGGGGGTTTCGCTGGGCCAGCGGCCTGCAGAGGGGTCCCGCGGGCACGATGCACAGGGCTGGGGCTGTGCTCTCAGCGCAGCACGTGCCTTCCCCTCCGCGTGGTTCTCTGTGAACACTCAGATTTGACAGGCAGAATCGGGCAGGAAAGTTGGACACTTCCCTGCAATTAAAATTCAAACCCGATGCCAACCTCACCAGCTGGTCCAGAGCAAATGTGGGCACACACTGAGCACATGCATCCCCCCATCAGAACTGGTTTAGGGAAGACTGAAGGCTTAGGAATTTTAACTGTAGTTCTGAATGAGAAGCTGCAGAGCTTCAGACACGTCCCCACGGCAGCAGGGTGCTCCTCCTGCCAACCAGCCGTATGTCCAGGACAGGATTTGTCCTTGGAGTTCTAATTAAAAATAACATTTAGTTTATTATCTTGCACTTTAACCACTGGTTGTGCAATGGCTGTTTGACACTGCACTTGGTCTCCTTCTGCAGCTTGCTTTCAGCCTGGGCTGAGGGTGTTCTCAAGATATTTGGGCTTGCTGTAAACTATCGAATGCCTCAGGGAAAATGAGAAATTACAGAACTGGAGAAAGAAGCGGTGCCTGTGGCTTTAGGTCACAGATGAAGGGGCTTTCTCTCCCCTTACCTTCTCCACAGAAACGACTGGTGAGCAGCAGTGTCTCCCTGGCGCAGTGGTTGGGCAGGATGAGGCTTGAACTTCACTACAGTCACAAAGGTTTGAAGACTGAAGGCTGAGCACCAGTGGAAAGGCCGCTGCGTGGTTTCACTCCTGGCTTTGCCATCCATCAGAGGTGAGCGAGATCCACCCAGCTCTGCTGCTCCCTTTCAAGGCTTGTGCCCTGCTGATGGAGAAAAAGCCCCAGTGTATTGGCTGTCACTCGTGGTGAGGAGTGGTGCCTGCAGGAGCCTCCCAGCACCTCTCTTGGGTGGAACAGCCCTAGGAAAGCCTGGAAAGTGAATGAACCCCTGGGACAGAGCCCTCCCTTGCACAGACCAGAGATGCACAGGGCTGTTGCCTTGTGTGCTGTGATAGGAGAGCACAAAGGGGAAATGGGAGAGCTTTGTCTGAAGAAGAAGTCAGCTGCTGTGGAGCTGTATGTAACTGCAGCTGAAAACCAGGCAAATTACCTATTCTGGCTGTCTTCTACACAGGAAGTGCACTTGAGAGAGCTGCTCCACAGAGAGGTGCAGCACGTTCTCATCGCAGGAGAGCTTTAAAAATTATTAAATTGGTGTATTTTAGTTATTAAATTGGTGTATTTTAGTTATTAAATTGGTGTATTTTCTGTCATTGGCCCTTCAGGAATGAACTGTGCTTCACCACTGTCTGCTGGGGGAAGAGCTGGAGACACCGTGTTAATGTACTTGGAGCTGTATCCGCGCCAGAGGAAGGGGAAGCTCCTGTGTCAGGAGGATGCAGACTGGTTTCTTATTTCACTCTTCCTCAAGAAGGATCTAAAGATAGTGGTGAATGGGCCCTGCCCCAGGGACAAGTGTGCCAGCGCCGGTGAGTACAGCCCTGACACAAACTGCATCTAAAATACTCCCGACACGTGGTGCCGGGGTATCACGTGGAGCAACACGACGTGTTGGTGTGGGGGTTGGCTCCGTTCCCGCAGCCCTCATGGATGGGCCGCGGGCTCCCAGCGCTGCTGCTGCACGAGGGCTTCTGAACAGGGCTGCGGGAGGGTTTGTGTGTTGTCACCATGGGCTGGTTTGGCCTCCCGGGAGGACCTGGTCTGTTCCCTGCAGGCCCCGCGCCCCAGCACAGCCGGTGGAGCAGCTCCTGCTGGTGCAGGATGGCTCCATCTCTGGTGCTGAGCTGGTTACACCTTTGGGTGTTGTGAACATGCCAGTTGTAAGGTCCAGCAGGTCAGCTGCACTGTGTCGTGGTGTAGCTGCCTTACACACAGCTGCAGCAGTTCCGGGCTGGGTTTGCTGCAGCAGTGGCAGGAACCTCAACATCCAACTCCAGTGCACCTCTGTTGAGCATAGACACTGTGTTGGTACCTGCTGCCTGTGACCCCCTCTCGCTGCTGCCTGCTGTTGGGGTTGTGCAAGGTCCCAACAGCCTCCCAGAGTGAGCAGAATCCCCTGGGAAGGTTCCCTCTGTTCAGGTACCAGCAGCACCGTTGGTACAGATTTAGCAGGTACTCAGAAAGCAGCACTGCCAGCGTGCTGCTACGCACAGTTGTACACCCCACCCCCGTTGTGCTGCTGGCGTGTCAGATCATCACTGCCTACCAGCCTCTGTGTGTTTGTGTGTGAAGTTCATGTTCACAGCTAAAGCAGATGGAAATACATAGAAACTGTATCCAGGAGAGGTCACTCGCTGAACGATGCAGAAGATGCGAACTCCATCCCCGGTGTATTTGGGATGTCAGGTCTGGTTTCTAAAATTTAACTCCTGCTTTGAATGAAATTAGCACATGTAACGTGTGTGTAGGGGTGAGGTTATGGACACACAGTGGGAAGTTACCTTTTGTTTAGGTCACAGAAGATAAGCCAGGACAAGTAGTGTAGGATTTACTTACTAATCATGTGAAGCATGTGTGTAGGGTCCAGTTTCTCCAGGCCATGGTGCCACCCTTTGTGTAACATTACTGCTAATGAGAAAAATTAATGTGGTAGGAAAATGTCTGTATTTTAACCTTTATCATGTAGAAAACAGAGCATGGGAAGTTACTGACCTGAAAGGTAGCAACGCTGCTTGTCCCCAAAATGTTGGTGCAGGGATGGGTTTTTTTCCTAACAGGAAGCCAGCTCCCATCAGGAAGCAGACTGGGAGGCTCTGTGTCGCCGGCCTCTCCGTCCCAAGGGCTCTTAAAGTGTGTATTTAGCTGCTTTCCATGGACAGCGGGAGAGGGCTGTGTCTCAGATGTGTTAAACTCATCAGGCTCGATGTGTCCTACTGGGACCTCCTAAACCCCGCCTCTGACGGGAACAGTGTCACCTGCTCAGTGACACTGAAACCTGTTACCCCTACCTGGCTTTCTAAGCCATGCAGGTGCTTCCAATACAACAATTTGTGTCTCCTTGTTTTTAGGGTCTCCTTCTCTAATTCCAGAGACTCGTCTGCTCCATTCAGTGTGAAATTCCTCTGAAAACTTGTGCCTGGTTCACCAGACTTCCTCAAAATCAGGTAATCAGAACACTTGTTTTTAGGGATTAACCATCTCCAGTCAAATGAATGAATGGAAAACACTCTCTGGAAACACTGCTGGCCCCTGGATTTCTACATTGGAAACAGAGCTGCCTTCATTAGGGAGGAGTTCCTGTCCTCGGGATAAAGCCTGAAGAGGGACAAAACAAGGACACTGGTGTCTGATGTGCAGAGCAGGAACTGCACCAGTGGGTGTGCTCCAACCTGGGGCCGGGCAGAGCCGGGGGGGTGTGGGGAGGGTGCCTGTGTCCCACTGGGGCAGCAGCAGGTTCCCTGGTCCCTGCCACATGCCCCAGCCGTGGCTGGTGTCCTGCGGGAAGGGGGCTCCCGGGGAGGAGAGCAGGTTGGGGCAGTTTGCGCTCAGCAGCCGCGGGGCCCGCAGCACAGCACAGCACAGATGATGACACGCGGTGATTTAAGAGCACTTTATTGTTCTTTAAGGCTACTTTTAAGTACAAAAAAAAAAAAAAAAAAAAAAAAGCTGGCCTCCCACCCCTCTTCCCATGGGATGAGGCCGCGGGAGACGTATGGTACAGATTTACACACACAGAGTCTGCCCAACGCAGCTGTAGGTAACCTGGCTCCGGGAAGGAACCACCACCGCTCACGGTGGCGAGTTCAGTTTAGTTTCCTTCCACCTCCCCCCCACCCTTTGGCTTTCAGGACATTACTGTGTCTAATATATGTTTTACTGGACATATCACATTAAATCTTTATTGCCCTCAAATCCATTTACCTATCTCAGATAAGTAAATGTAACCTTGTAAAACAGCTATTATTGAAAATATTAGCTTTAAAAACATCATCTTATTCGTGTTTACAAAGAAATATAGGAGTCACATTTTCCACAGAGTCCATCTACAGCATTAGTATTTAATGTTACGATGCTCAGTAGCCTGTAGCAATAACAAACTAGTGGCTATTAATGCTAATGCAGTGTTCTCATAGAATAACTGTGTTCCTGCACTTTTACTGTATTACAGACAAATCTACAACAAAAAAAAGATCAACTTTTTTCTCCAAACAAAAAAAAAAAAAAAAAGAATGATTACAATAAAGGAAAGGGAAAAATTAAATAGCTACATATCATTAACAAATTAATTGTTCCTCAAAAAATACCTACAAATTTCTCTGTACATTCTTTACGCACAGCGTAACGATGGTCTTAAAGTTACCTATATAAAAAAGTGTTCTTTTAACAATCTTCCTACAGAGAGTAGGGTACTGAATGCCAAAGCAAGGAAGCGTTGACTACCCAGTAGGATGGTAGTGAAATGTGTCAAACTGGGGGCTTAGGTGGTGGGGGTTTCATTTGTTAAAGAGAATTGAGCAGCCACCTTCTCAACCAGAGCAAGAGCCAATCTCCCGATCCTTCCACCCTGCACCTTCTTTTCCAAATTAAATAGCTTAACTTTAAAAAAGAAAACAAAACACAGAAAATAAAAGCCACAATGGACCCAATACTGTAACATAGTCCATAATACATCACGTGTAGTTCATCTTCCAACTAGTTCTAACTTTCTACACTGAACCCATTGTTTCAGGTAACCCAGTATAAAAACAAAGCCCTAGTTGCAACTGTACTGGGAAGATGGAATGTCTGGGGGAGAGCAGTTACACTTAACAAGAAGAAAAGCTCTTTACTAGCCCAGCTGTAGGTTTACGCCTGCCTCTATCGCCTAATTTCTAGTTAGTAGCTATTAATATAGCAAATGATAATAAATGCAGTAATACCTGTATAAAGTTCTCTACTGGAGGAATGTATGCTGCAACTTGGCATAGGTTTATGGATAAGCTTAAAAAAAACTAAAGATCATATTTCACAAACTGTAACAATCTGTTGTCCAGCCAAGCTACGTCACGGTAGCAAGTTTCTGCAGCTGGTTCAAGGTGGATTACACAGACTTGGGTTTAGGAAGCAAATCCCTGGTAAGCAGACAGGAACAATGACTCGGTCATGCGCAAAGCTGTAGCATCCTGTACCACGCACCATCTATCTCTGACTGCGTCGTCCAAGGCCTGGCCTGAGGCTGTCCTCTTTGCTGGCTGCTACTAAAGTGAATATCAAATACAAATATCATAGAGTACAACTGTACCAGCAGTAAGTATATCTAGGATTGTTACTGACAAAAATAAACTAATTCTGAAGAAAAGCTAATAAGTATTATGATTCTTACTGTCTATACATTAATAGATACCAGCTATTTTTCATAAAACATGCATCGTTAAGCACTATTGAACCCTCCAACCTCAGCTCTACTCTAACAAACTGCAGTGTTTAGGAAGAAATGCCCGTGTTCTGTAAATTATGCAGTCCAGTTGCAAGCACTAAGCACCTGAAATCTAAAGAGAGAAAGACCTATAACCTGTATGAGACTTCCCCTTCCAAAGCTGTTTTGCTTTAAGAAAAAAATCAAACTGATTGATAGAAATGTCATCCTTAAACCCTTTTCTCAGCAGTTTGCCCTCAAAATATTAGCATCATCTTCCAGAAAGTTGCTATGCAACTTCAGTCCTTCTCCAATAGTGCAAATCATACATGACAGTTCTTTTCAAGTATATACATACAACGTTACTTCACAGAGGGAGAAAAACAAAACAAAACAAAAAACCCCAAAGCAATGTAAGCAAACCAGACAAATTCTAGGCTCAAGAAGCTAGTAAAAGCAAAAAGCACTTGGGTCAACCAACTACGTGTGATGGCTTTTGTGGATTAGCGTGCATTAGTTTTTTTAAGGGGCAGCAGATTTGCATCAGAGGTTTCTTTGGTAATTGAGGCAGGAAAAAAAGGATGCTACATCAGATGAATCTTTATGAAATAGTTCCTGCTATCGTCTTTAAGGGCACCCTTTTACAAACAAAAAGTGAGTACACAAAAACATGTGTTGAAAACTAACCTCCCCTCCCCCAGCACTACCTTATAAGCACTGTTCAAAGCTCAGTCAAACCATGCAAATTCACAAGGGTCACGGTCCTCTCCTCATGAAACCACGGAGGGCGAGTGATTATGATTGACCATGTGAGAGGAGGGGGAAGACTGGCCCCGCCGCGACGCGGACTCGGGGCTGCTCGAGACGCCGTCCTTCGCAGCTTTGATCTGCAGCCACGTATCCCCAAGTGCTTTGGCAAAGTGGTCATCAACTGATCCCGTGATGGACACAGAGTTTGCCACTGGCTCAGGCTCCTTGTAATTCTTGCCAAGGCTTCGGCGGAAGTGCTCTTCCACCACCGGGTCGCAGGTGGTGGTAGCTGCATGGGGAAAGGAGGCAGAAAATGTGTTGTTATTTCAGGGCAGAACCGTGCCATTTCTCCCCTTTTCCTCAGCATAAAGCAAGACTTTACATTGGTACAGAGCTGTTCGTTAGTGTACAGGGGGGAGAAGATGGAAGGGGTTAAAATGAAGAAAAGTAATAAATGGAGTTAAATATCTTTGTATTTCTGCAACCTGCAGCAGTTAAGCATTTTATATACAATTTTAGTTCTTCCTCAGGCTAGGAACAACCACGGCTCTCATTGTATAGAAACCCTCTCCCAGGCAGTCACACAGAACTTGCATTTAGACTTAAATACAATTAAAGATGGAAGCAGTTCTTTAAAATCAGCTCCCAAGCCTGCTGATACCAGTTGGATGTGAGGAGGAGACCTCATTCTAAACTGCATTGTGCCAAACGCTCATTTCAGGGTGTCACCTTCCTCTGCTGGTGCTGGGAGCCAGTCTGAAAGCTGACTGCTTCACTCCTTTGCATTAGGTACTGCAAGCATTAAAACAGTGTCACAGTATTGCAAGAGAAACAAAGAACCTTAAAAGACAGGTTTTGAGCAACGGGGGCAGTAATTCTTCAGGCCCAATGTGAGAGCAGGAGTTTTATGATTTAGAAACATCTGTGTGTCTACATGAGATTTATCTGTAAAAAACCCCTTCAAACTGGTGGGATCCATGCGACTGCCCTTCGTGCCACAGAAAGGCTTGACTGATCCCAAAATACACTGCAGTAATGGCACCAAGACCTGTTCAAGTGACTCAAGACACGGATTTTCTGACAACGCTCACCACTGCTGCAGAGCCCACGTAACCACAGCTGGGGCTCAAGGAGGGAGCTCGCCCTGGACAAGTAGCAGCAGGTTTCTAGCAAACTTCTATCCTCTCAGGTCCTTCAGCAGTAACTCCTGTGAGGGTGAAGCGTCCCCTCCAGGGTCTCACTTCAGTTTTTAATTCCAGTTTTCAACAATACAGGGATCTCTTGAATAACAACAACCACCACACACACACACTGTGGAATTCCAGGGTGTCACAGAAGAGGCTTTTGTGACTGCAGCTGAATCTCCTGACTCCTGAAGGAGTGGGGAAACTGCAGCACCTCAAACGAGAGCGTGGCTGGATCTGCTCTCCATCAGACAATAAACAGTGACTTGTCTGTGTGGGGTGTTTGCTTACTTAAAGCAGCTTTTCAGAACGGGAAGAACAAACCCCTCTCTCTCCCCAGTTCTGAACTGGTACTTCCTACTGTGGCACAGGACTGGTGGCTAGGAAACTGCAGAGGGATGTGTGCGCGCTGCCTGGGCAGGATGCAGAGGGGTGTCCATTGCTTTGTCTCCTTTTGTCCCTGTTTGTTAGTGCATCAGTGCCTGCACTGCCACGCCGCTCTCCCAGGTGTGAGGGGCAGCCCAGGCCGCAGCAGGTCACTTACTGCTGGCGGGTCTCCGGTACGCGGGCAGGGCCGAGGCGCAGCCGCTGTGCGCGATGGGGCAGTGGGACAGGTTGCAGTTGCGGTTGCTGGCGGAAGCGCAGGTGATCACCGAGGGACGGTTCTGAGGGGGACAAGAAAGAAACTGTCACTCACTGTCAGCCCAAGCCCTGTCAGCAGCAGTTCAGTGCAGCAGCACTGGAGCGCAGACACTCAACAGAATCCCAGCAGTGAAATAACCCATAAACTGTCCGATTCAATGAAGCATATTAAACCCCCAAATACTCAGCTATTGTTTCTCTGCCTGATTAAAAAAAACACTACAGTGCATTTCCATAATGGTTCTTAGTTATTTAAGTGGCAACCAGCCATATAGGAAAAGTACAGTGTAAAAGCGAATCATTAAAAGCACTGAAGTGATTTTACAGTGACTGTTTCAACTTCACAGACAACATCACATATGCAGAACTAAATGTCAACACGTCAAACACTTGTTTCATTCTGGGGCCACAGATCCTCGTGGATCCAGGACTCAGCCAGGCTTTACACGTGTTAGAGATATTTACTGCCTTAATGTTACTCGATTTTTGATGTTACCATTCTTCATTGAGGAGCTCGCTCTTCCCAGCCTGACTGATCCTGTATTCCCTACATCAGACACTAAAAATAAGCCCGTAAGATTCAGTTACAAAGAGCACCTGAGTGAGTCTTGACCACAAGTACTTTTCTATTGTAATTAACCTGCCTTTCTAGTGCTACTTAATACATCATCCTTTTGCATTCTCAACACATGCAAATTCCCAAAAGCGTCCATCCCATAACCTGAATTCCACAATGGATACTCTCTACAATGTAAACATAAAATACTCTTCTCGTAGTTGTTCACTATGTACATGTTACATTGAAACAAGGCCTTAGGAGGAGGAATGTCCCAGTTTTTCAGGTGGCTGAAGGGAAATAAAGGGCATTAGAGTATTTTTGCTTTGCATCTTTGGTATATTTTACAGTGCGAGGAGTCCATTTGGCTCCAGCCAATGCAAGTTAACTGCTAAGTGTCTAAAAGACGAACTGAATTGCTGTAATTAACACAGTTTTAATTTCCTGTCCATTTCACAGACCTGTGCAGCAAACCCACAAGAATCACTGCTTCACCTTTCACCACATACAGTCAATGAGGAAGGAAAAGAGTTTTCATGGTGTGGTGGTACTTCAGTATACAGAGTAAGAGCAAGGCCAAAGTGAGAGTTTGGAAGGGAAGGTTTAACACTCTTTGTCTGGACACAACAGGAATGATGCTATTTATATCTTACTGCACTGCAGCAAAGTAATAAAAGTAAATAAAGAATTATTTGATTTTTCTGGAAGCATTTATTTTCTTTATAGGGACCAAGACTTTGTCTATCTATGAAGCAGTTTTTGAGAACTGTATATATGCTTCTCTCTTTAGGAGAGTATTTTAGACATGCAAGAGGTGGGAAGGAAAGACAAGGATGCACTTCCCCACACCACAGAGGCTCTGTGGGCAGGATAAGGTATGTGTAGTTCTGGGTATACAGGTGCACTGTGCAGACTGCACAGATTTAGATGAAAATGCTGAGAATTTAGTGACAGTGACTACAGCAGCTGAAATAAGAAAGGATTTTTTCCCACCTCTTTATTGGAAAGAGGGCAAGATGAAAATCTCATTGAACAGATTAAGGTGTAAAAAAACCAAAACCCCAAACCAACAAAAGAACCAGTTCTCAAACTTGGGTTTCTAATTTTCAATACACTTTCTGTTTTGTGTGATTTCTACTCTGTGCTCTCAGTGAGGTCTAACCTCAACATCCAGTTTTCCAAGAAAATAGACTGTAACCTCGATCAGAATGTCAAAGATAACGAGAGAGGAACCTGGTAACAGGCACCAGGAACGGGCCCAAGTCAAACACCCCAAGAGGCCTGTGTCAGAGGCAGTGGCTGCTCTGGCTGCAGGGACGCTGCCAAAGGGCACCAGTGTCGTCAGTGGCAGTGAGGCCCTTCCTCCTCTGTCATCACCCAACGCTGAGAGCAAAGAGGAGCCGTTCTGCACAGAACAATAGCTCTGCAACCTGTGTGCCAAGTGATGCAAGAGAGCAGCTACGCTAGTGCAGAGCCTGGCCTTTTCACAGAGCAAAATGGAAGAGACAAGTGTACACAGGCAACCACTGTGAAAACCCAGAGAGCAGATGTGAAGTATACAGCTCCGGTGAAAAGCAGCTCTCACACTGTGTATGCAAAATCCCAGCCTCTGAAACATCATCTGCTCCAAGTGTTTACCCTTTGCAGGGCATCACAGCAGGGGAGGGAGGAAGGCAGGAAGGAAGAGCTTGGGTACATGGGCTAGTTTGATTTCTCAACGCTGCAGCTCACTGCAACTCAATTGTCTTGCTTTGTCTCTCCACTTGGGATAAAAGCAATAATGACAGAAGGAAACTATTACTGTCTAACCTGGATAAAGATAGCTCATCTTGAGCAGTTCTGAAGGAAAACAAAGACAACATACAAGATGGCAAGCCAAAAACCGAATAACCAGCCAAAACCCAAATAACCAGCCAAAACCAAACCAGAACACTCCAGCATATGGAAATAAATGATAATCAAAAATCATTACTTGGCTTTAGGAAAAGTCATTGTGAAACAGCGATAGGACATTGCTCTGAACAGCACAATGAATGCTGTTGGCTGGCTCAACCAACTAAGGTCATTCCAGCTGCTTTCACCTGGAAAATTCAGCGAAAAATTCTCTGTGATGCCCTTTCTGTCTCACAACTCTCCTTTAGCAGTCCCCATCACTTACTGCCTATCTCTGGAGCTCTGCCCAAACACAGGCATTCCCAATTAAAAGAGCATTCACAACCTTCGCGAAGCATCAGAGAAAGCAGGAAGTGTGTGACAGGTACATTGACGCTCAGTGATTTATTCACATCAAAGACAATCAGCTTGGACATTCGCTGTGCATTTTTGAAATATTTTTTGCCTGAGGAATAGCGCTCCCCACCTACTGTAACTCACAATACGTTCTGCTTACACCTGGGCAGTCCTCACTGTGGCTACGGCACCGATTCCTACCGCCACCCACAGCTTCTTGTCAACTAGAAGCCAGTACCTGCTGCCGTTCCACAGAAGTCAGTGTAGGTGTGATGCCAACTGTCCGGGTTGCATCCATGCTGTTTTTGGTCAGTGCTAGAGGTTGATCCATGGTCAAGCTTGGGATTGAGGCATACATGTGATTGGCATGAAGGCTCATTGTTGGGGCAGCGGCCCTCTCTATGGGGCTGCGACTCCTCTCTCTGTGCTCCTTCCGAAAATCTCCGTTGGCAGTCTTGTTTCTGAGGCAGGGAAGAAAAACAGGGTCAAAGGACTCACTGTTGTTACAAGCCATAGTGAGATATGCAACATTAAATCCCTTCAAGAGACAGGAGGCAATGCATTCTGCTGGGCTTGTGGGGCAGGGCAGAGAACCCCCCGTGATGTATCCCTGCTCTATCCAGCCAATGGTTTGCATCTGCAAGCTCTGGTAACCAACGTTTTGATTCAGCCTAGAATTCCTTCAGATCCTTGGCTAAATGCACTGAGTTAAAGCAACACCCCTGTTAAGATCAGACACCTCCTCGTTTAACATAGTATTAATCCCGCTCTGTGTCCTGACACTGCAGTATTCTGTAAGCATTACTGAAGCCCATGAAAAGTTTATTTTCCTCAGAAGACATGGCTGGTATCAGCAAAACGCAGCGAGTCACAGCAGGAAGCAGGATTTTTCATAGTTGAAAAGGAAGGAAAAGCTAAACTGCACTTTTCCCAGAATCACTGAATTAAACCGTTCTTTAAAAAGAATAATTTCAAACTAACTCTGAACAGTAAATCTCAGTAAACGTCCTCACATCATTAGCCTGTCACTCACTGCAGTTACAATAATATTGATTACATGTGAGATATCTCAGTTTCCATACATTAAAGGCAATCCAGTGAGCCAAAGATATGCAGCACCGTGAGGGATCCACGTGCTGCAGCACCCAGTGCCTCAGTGTGACAGGGCAAACTCAGTCCATCTTTCACATAGGAAAGCACTGAAGGAGAAAGCTGCATCTATGCAACATATAATTCTGTCTTCAGAAGGTTCTTGAAGCAAGAGTGAAGTGTCCTGTGTGTAAAAGGGTAAAATCCAAGGTATTTTCCCCACTTTTTAAACTTACATTAATATGTTGGAGCAATCTTTAAAAATGCTCTGATGAGTATTAGGCAGGGACCAAAAAAGAACAGAGAAACGTTTTCTGTAGTACTAGAAACGAAGGTCTGTAAAGAGTATTCAGTATTGAAGTAATCTACAACTCCAAGAAGTCACTGCCTATTGCAATATCAGAGAAAGTCTCAAAAAGGGAGGCTGACAGCCAAGGGGAAAAGGAACAAAAGCCAAAGCCCTGCCAGCAGAGGGAAACAAGGAACCCCAAAGCTTACCAACCAAACTGCTCCAGGAAAAACCTTCAGGAGTGCCCCAGGGAGTCAGGCTGGTCACTGAGTTGCACAGCATTTGTGTAAGTGCCTTTGGGGACCACACAAACCTTTAGCCTTGACAGCATCCTGTGGCAATGGATTCCTTCATTTAAACTACACACTTGTTAGGTACCTTTTCTTCACAGGCTGTTTTTGTTTCTTTTAAACCTAAAATCTACTGACGTGCTCTGCTATCACCCAGTTCTTGTATTAGGAGAGGCAAAGCCATGGCTCCCTGATCACCTTCACACCCCTCCCGAGTTCATCTCTCTGCCCAACAACCTTTTTTCTTCCAGGTAATACTTTCTTCAGGTACAAACTGTTGCCACATCTTTGTCATCCCTGTGGCCCTGCTTGTGTCAGAGCTAGAAAAGCTGTAATCTTTCTTGAGGTGAGGATCCAGATCTTTGCTGCACTGAGGAACGGGACCTTTGCTGAATTAACCAGCACTTCAGTGCTATTCCTTAGCTTGCCCAGGAGTCACTTGGTTGTACAGAGATCCGCTATTGCTGCCTGAACCAAAACTCAATTAGCATGGTAGAAGTTAGGGTTAATATGATGCCAGGCAACCAGTGACTTCAGAACCTCAGGACACAGCTTATTCTCTCTGCCAAATTCCCCTGACATGCTTAGGAGGGAACAGTCAACAGAATAATACCGTACGTAACCGTTCAGATCCCCCAGCTCTGCCTCCCCCCTGCATCCCTTATCCCTCTTAACTAATTACAAATTAGTAGTTGCTGATTAGCAGAATCGACCATAAAATCTAACCTTTAAGGTTTCACAGCTGGTGCTCAAGAGGTTCTCTGAAAATCATGTGTTTCCTGAATCCTGCTTTGCAGGCCAGATTCAGACACAAAAGAGCAGCACACAAACCACCAGGAAATAGATTCTCACAGTGCTACATTTCCCTCTCCTGCCAGCGCTGGTCCCATTTCAATTCACCAGACTACTCTGCAGTATCAGCATTCAGAAGAAAGACGTTTAGAATTGCAGCGCTCTGAGCTAATGACTGATGCAAATGTGTGACTTGAGGCAGCACAACAGACTCTATATTTAAAGTACAGTAGCCTCATCTAGAGTTACAGCACTGAGGCAGCCACTGAGCACAGCATCATCCGTCACCACCCCTGAGGAAGCAAGCATGAAGTTCACAAGCAGTGAGCCCTTGCCGGCTGGTTTGTACCTGGAATAGCAACATGAAAAGACATGGCTAAAATCATTGTTCGAGTGATAAAGGCAATGCTGTGTAGAGGGGGCTCCCTCTGCTTGCTGCAGTGCAGTCATCTTTGATGGCTGCAAGCCAAAATCTTACTGTTCAACTAAATATTATCTGGTCTACTACAATTTAAAGAACCATTTGGAAGCTGCAAACCCACACGCAGCTCCAGAAGATTCCCACTTCTCACTGCCTCAAAGAAAAAAATTAATCCCTGGTCATAATGACTGTATTTTGGTTTAATAAGCACGAGCTGAGTTTTCAAAGGAAAAACTTTGTTTCCTCCACCCAAAAATACTTGTAAAATAAAGCAAAAAATGCAGCCACACCAGTTGCTTGGGTTTTTTTCCTTAGAACTGGGGATTTCAGCAACTCAGTGCTGAATTTCCTGGGGGGGGCAGGGCTGACAAGTGACAGGCCCAATTGACAGACCATGACCAACCCTCCTGAAATTCCCAAGCAAAAGCCATTTTCCAGTTTACAGAAGAGCACCTATTTCACTCCTCCTCACCTGACACAAACAGCCGCAGCCCTACGTGTTGGGGAACTTGGAGTTTTTGCTGGGAAAAAACTAAAGCAAAGCAAAACTTCCCCCCTCCCCCCCCCCCCCACAA
>NW_009937295.1:76633-86146 GCF_000696875.1 Nestor notabilis
AACAACCCCAAGAAAACTTTTCTGCAAAGGCTTTTGGAAGCAGGAACAGGGAAATGGGCTCAGCCTGAGGCCAGGGAGCGCAGCCCAGCGCACAGACCTTCCCTAAAGATACCTAGAATTATGGAGTTCTCTCAGCAATCTCAGCACACCACACCCCAGGCAAGTAATTCCCTCTGCCCAAATTAGAACAACTCCTCTTCCGGGCAGGGAACTGTTCATACCCCGCTCCTCAACACTCCACCTACCTTCAACTACACAGTCTGGGCAAAAAGTGAGAAATACCTGAAGCTCCTACTTCCACGTCAGACAGTATTTTCCCTGAGCCCAGCTGGAAATGCTACAGCAGCGTGCGGAACAGTAACGTGATAGCTCTGCCCTTGTGAAAATACACCAGCACTTCTGAGTCCCTCCTATTGAAATATAAATAGCAAATCCTACAGACATCTGACTCCACTCGTAAAACAATTGGGCAGAAAATTATTTAGAGTAGTTATCAATCTCATTATTAAATATTTTCAGTTTAAAATGTAACTTCAAAAATAGTTTTAGATTAGAAACTGGAAGTTTGTTACAATATTATTGTTATTATTACCATACTTGAGAGAAACCATTCTTGTTTTGATCTTAGATGCTTTGCTTGAAGGGGCAATCAAAACTGCCTGTGTTTGAAGAGAATTGTATTTCGCTAAAGTCATTTAGCTCAGCAAATCCCCCCGCACTGAACAAGGGCAGTGCTGCATCTCTTAGTTCAAACCTAAGGGCAGAAAATTACAAAGAAGGATTTCTGACCATGTTTGAAAAATAACTTAAAAATACATGCTACAAATAAATCCAGCTGTCCAAACAGTGTTACTGTCCCCCGACTCCACGCTGCCCTGAAGATCAGCATGTGTGACTCTGGACTCCATCTCCCGTGGTGAAGATGCCAGCGCTGAAAAACCAGCTAGCAATTCACAGTGGTGAGAACCCACCGAGCCCGGGCAGTGGGACACTGTCACCTCAGCCATGCCCACCACACCCTCCCTTCCTGCAGGCAGGGGCAGGCAAGCTGCTTGCAGGCTTATTCTAGTAAAATTATACACCATTCCGACCTTAAATTCTTTTCTCCAACACTTGAAAAACAGACATTGTTTTCCATGTTTCTCCCCAATGAATCATAAGCGAGGCTCCAGCACTTACCAAGCATCATGTGCTCAGATGGATGTCATACCAAAACCACACACATCCTGACTGAGAGCTGAAAGTCTGCTGCAGTTGGGTTCTAAATACTGTTTAATTGAAAGCAATGTTTGAGCCCTCCTCAGGAGCCAGTTCAAAGGTAGCTCAAATGCATTGTTCTGAGGATTTTGTTTTTGCTGTACAACCTCTGAATGCGGCTGTTCTGCTCACTGGCACAGAGTGGCGGTAATTCACACTCATCCTACAGGAACAGGCTCACTCTGCCAGCTGCTGAAGGAAAAGGGAAAGAAAGAGGCCCACTGAAGGGGACAGTTTTGCTTGCACTCACTTCCAGCCTGCAGATCCTTAAGGAACAGATGCCAAAAGTATTACTGTACCTCCAAGTGAAGAAATCACAGACGTTTCACACTCCCTTTGGCAGAAATAGAGCTCTAACTTGAAATGGTTGTACTGTAGGAGTGTTTCACTCACAGAAAGAACAAGTATCCACTTACAGAGCTTCTAATTACCATGCAAGATGTTTTCTTTAAACGTACACAGCGCACAATATTGCTTAAGAGCAAACTTTCATCTGTGTAACCTAATTCAAATACAGTTTAAGTATTTTCAGCATCTTTATAAGGTACCTATTCTAATATATTTTACTTTATTTATTCACAAACTCTTAGTTCTGAAAGAAGACAGCTGCTTTTGTTAAAGACTACTTAAGGATTTATAACCCACCACTATAAAACCTCTTCTCCACATGATGGGGATCATTTCCTGCAAAAGTATCTACTTGCATACATCAATTCTGTCACTGTGAGGTGGGAAGACAAGAATTGAAGGTGGTATTTCAAAATACAGTGATATATATCCAGAGAGAAAAATCCTTACTCAGGATTTTTTTAAGCAATCCAAATTCACTATAAACCCCAAAAAAGACCCTGCAAGTATCAGCAGTTTGCTCTGTGAGCGTCAGCCAGTTATCATTCATATCATGAAAAAATACTACAAACAGCCCAACAGACTCTTCAAACCACATCTACTGTGGATGGCTGCCACCTAAATACATAACCCTTTCTCCATTCCATTTTACTCGCTGTACGCTTCCCTGTTACTTGGAGTAGCCTTTTCCTTTTACAGCTTAGTACTCCACCCCCAAAAGCTTTTAAGTAGGCAACTTGCAAGAGATTATTGTCTTTGCAAGAATCACTTCTGCCCCAGAACTTGGGCATCTGTTTTCTCAGGTTTCCTGAGAAACATAAAGAATGCCCTCCCTTTTTGCCACTGCTGTGATTTAAGCATTATTTGTACAGCATATTCCCCCCTGCAGGAAATCTTTTGGACAAACTGAAGATTAGACCAATGTGCAGATAAACCTGACAACTGATCTCCCACTAACACCCTTCTCCAGGCAGCTATGCCTCCTGCTATGGTTCTGGAGGAGCCCAGAACAGCAGTTTGTTAGCCACCTGGCTACGAAGTGGTTCTTTAAGTGAGGTCTGTAGCTGGCAAATCCTCCACTTCTCCCCTTTTCAAGTGTGGTTAACAAGGGAAGAGGCAGGTGGCAAAGTCTTCACTTTCTGCCTCAGGCTAGAAACAGCTCAGCAAAGGCACCCAGAGCAGGATTCTGAGCACTGCCTCAAAGCTTCTCCAGCCGCCAATAATTAAACTTAACTCTTCCCAGAAAAGAGCTTTTGTTCTTTAGAAATTTTTAGCTTGAGCATCAGGCCCGGTTTGGAGCACTAAGCATCACATTCACACCAGTTCCCTCAGAGCCCTAAGTCCACATGCGCCACCTGTACCTATTCTTCCCTGCTCTCCCCAGTCCTCTCTAGCCAGAATTCTGCAGTGCCTTCCCTTCAAAAATTTCAATTCACAAAGATTTTCCTCCAGCTCAGTGATACAGCCAATGGAAAAACCTTTGAAAGGAGAAGTCAAAATAAAACCACTGAAAACTAACAAGAAATAGGGTAACTGTACATATAAACAAACCTAGGTCAGACTTTCTACACTTATCTCGTCAAAATCTTGGAGCAGATAGTTACTTGTGAATGTAACCAACCAGGAGGACAGATTTCACAGAGCAGAAAAACCAAACTACTACTAAGCAGTCAAATGCATAAAGGAGTGTCCCACTGCTGCCTGCCTGCACCAAGCAAACACTCAGACACGGAAGAGCTTCCCTTCCTGAAGGCTGAATAGTCTCCAGTATGAAAGAATGCAAGAGAAACCGCATGATGTAAGACCTCAGTCAAAAGCCAAAGCCACAAAACTGAAATCTAAATCTAATGTACAGTAAAATCAATTAACACAATCTCAGATCCTACTTATTTTTCTCACAGGGTGTTTTTTTTAATGTTTGGCTGTCTCTACTCCAGCACTCACAGGATTGTTTTAAAAGGTAGCACGGGTTGCTTTATAATGGCAATCACTCATTCTATCCCTAAGGAAAACTCTGGGATTAATTAAATGAAACATTATGTCACTGCTGGAACACATACATGTACAATCCAGAAGGCATGGCAAAGTTACCTCCCTGCAACAGGTACAGACTGCAGGTTACCTGGGAAATCAGACCCTCCAATCTAAACCCACCAGCTTCTCTGCCCTGCACTTCCACTGCCTGCTCGCCCACCTCCTACACCTGCGGTTCAGTTTTGTATGGTAGACCTGATGGCTTATTTTAAAGCACTGGGATATTTTAAAGAGGTTTTATGTGAGGCCATACCTGAGATGGAAACAACTCCATTTTAACATACAGTAACTATCTGGGAAAGCTCTGAAACCCTGAGTGATCTCACTGATTTTTCTGAGGCAGCTGGAAATATGAATTAGCCTGTTAGGGGAAAAAAAAAAAAATCACTAATGGCTCAGAAGTGGAGCTAGAACAACAGAAAATTCCAGCAGTTCAGTATTACCGCAGTGACAAGTGACCTGGCACAACTGGACCCTGCAGTAATTATATAAAGTTTCCTAAAATGCACTCTGAATGCACTTTTAGAGTGTAAACATAAGCCCATTTCATCCCTTCAAAGTTTTGTTTAACTGTATCTAGGTGGACACCAAGCTCAGTACAACTCCCATCAGCTCTGATTCAGTTTTCAAAGATTCAGGACAAAAAATATTCAGGCTTCTGCCAGTTGCATTAGGCAAAGACAAGAAGCCTTCTGGTCCTCTGATCTGCAACGTGGCACCACTGGCCTCCCTCTTCTACCTACTGTCTAACAGCCTGTCAGAGGAACAGTACACGCCTTGGAAAGGAGGCAGAAGTAACCAAACGTTGAAGATCTGTCTGATCCAGCCTCCTTCCCATAACTCTCTCAAAAGACCAACAGTGGCTCCAGTTGCCTTTGGAAAAACCTGAACACCACACTAGAAAAACAATTTCTGCCAACTGTGAAGACCAAAAGACAGGAGACGTGAACGTTTCAGCAGTAGACAAAGGCTCTGCAGAGGATGTGGTCTGCCTTTAGAAGATGCTGGTGCTGCTGTTCCAGAGAGCCCTTTTTTTGGAAGAGATATTCAGTAAAACTGAAAAACTCAGACATATCAGCACACACCAAAAACTCAATCCTGGGCTGCCAGTCAGGACCCAGAACTAAGGTTTCATTTCTAGCTCAAAAATAAACTGTGCAGAAGTCAGCATCATATCTGGGCACTTGACGGCACAGAAGTCTTATTCTGAGAAAGTCAACTGAAGCCAGTGAAATACAGCAGAGCCTGCCAACGTCCACATCTGGAGAGCAAGTCAGGCTACTGCATATATTGAGACAAACAGAACATCATCTAGAAAGGCAACTCACCGCTGGAATGGAAACTAAATGTATCTCTGCAGAAGCCTGAGCTGTTTCAAGTCTGTAAAGCTCTTTGAATTGCTTGGAGGGAAAAAACATCCAGAAAAGCAAACGATACAAAAAATGAGGTTAAAGGGACACTCCAAACTTTCCTTAAAGTTTCTAACAAGGAGGAAAATCTGACAGTACAAGGGGAGAGCAGAGAGGCTTCCATGAAAGCAGCTGGAAGGTCAGGGGGGTTACTGGAAAGATTCAGAGGAAGCTACAAAATGATTAATTTGTACCCAACTGCAGTGCCCACCCAACACCTCTGGCAGACATTTCCTCTCACATTCTACCAATTCATGTGCTGGGTCACGTGCAGCTTTTATAATTCAGCCATATTAACACCCTTTTGAAGTCAAACTTGGCACATGCGACAAACCTTTTCTACTGAGTCACTGGAAAATACTGTAAGAACTATTTATGATCACACAGAGAAAACTATGGGCCAATGTCAGGAGAAAGCTTGTACATAAAATCCAGGCAGCAGTGGGGCATGTCCTAGTGCAGCAAGATTCTCCACATACGTGTGTGCTCAATATTGCCAGGGGACAGCAGGCTGTTCAGAAGGCTCTGGGAGGAGTTGAAGGTGGTGAAACTCATGGTGAAACTCTGCAGAACTGTTACAGGAAATAAGAAATGGCAGCTACATTTTCTCACTGTATTTTCTGCATTATTCCTTACAATATTTTCCACATTATTTCATTCCTCACTGGATGCTTGACATGGAACTATTTTCGTTACAGCGAGTACCAGCTTCAGTCAACCTGTGACCCCCAAATTCTCAAAAGTTTACATGATTCTATTTAGTTCAGTCACCTAAAAGATTGCATCAGGTAGAATCTTATGGTAGAGGAGCAGTGAACCACTTTCTTCAAATAGATCACGAGGGAAGTAAAAGATACCAACGACCTGAGAATGGCACGTTTATTAGCAAGAGCTTTAACAACACAGGCCAGTCTCTGGGAACAAGGCCACAGTGCTGGATTTAACTGGGTCAGACTGCCAGGAGATGGGACGATAGAGGGGTTTTTTCCAGCTTCAGTGGTTCTTATGAGAAAGAACCCCCCCAGGGAAAAGGGACTGGATCATGAAAGCTTACAAATGATGGTCTCTATCCCTCAGATACACAATGCAACATTAGCTGATGTGAAGCAAGAAAAGCTGAGGAAGTAAATTAATTCACTTTCAGACAGAAATATCAGAAATTCTCCAACAAACCCAGACTCCAGACCTTTGGACTCAGAATGGTGCTTTTAAGAAATGAGATTTTTTTTTTCAGGGGCTGTTTTATAAAGATTTCATTAAAAGTGTATTGAAACTGTTTGTAATCGCTAATAAAATCTGAATTACCAAAACCTGTGGAAGCACTATAAATACAATAACAGCTTCATTATCTCTTGCATAACCATTCATACCAATACAGTAAAATAATTCCTTTGAAGAGCTGAGAACCAAACCGACCACAGCAGTAGCAGGTTTGGAAGGGCACTTTGGAGTTAATGTGCCCAAGTTAACCATTGAATTCTGCAATCCACAGTATCCTCTCAGAGCAACTTCTGGTTTAAGGGAGACTCTGGTTAGAAAAGCAAATCACAGGCAAAAGTGTTTGGGGGTGGGGGGCTGTTTAACTCCCTCTCTTTTTAAAGTCCTGATTTACGAATACTGAAAGTTACTAATTAAAAAGAGATTCATGAAGAATCATTCCTTATGGTTCAGACAGCAGCTCCAACACACACACCACAAACAGCTCTGACAGACAAGGCCTTTTACAGGAACATACGAATCGACCTTAACTTGACTGCAGTGTGCAACTGCTCCATTACTGACAGGAACTGCACATCTGTGCCACATTAAACACTACACGGAGCAGTAATTGCAGCGCACCGAGACTTCTCCCCAGATGTTTCAGGAGGTTTTTCTCATGGCTTAACCAAACTCATCCCACCCCCCTC
This sequence comes from Nestor notabilis, assembly GCF_000696875.1. NCBI lineage: Eukaryota > Metazoa > Chordata > Aves > Psittaciformes > Psittacidae > Nestor > Nestor notabilis. The sequence continues at coordinate 83,589 of NW_009937295.1, forward strand.
TTTCTTTCCAATCAGGCATTCTGTGCTCCAGCCACACAACACAAGGGGTGAAACCCTGTTAACTGACAGTCAGATCCTGCTTTCTGCAGGGTGGCCATGCTGCACAATGGAAATGTCACCTTTATGTTGCGTGTAGAGCTCCATCAGCGCTGGCAGAGCTCTACACGAAACATAAAGGTGACCTGACTTCGGTACAGCTAGAAATAGCCAGAGGAATACTTTTCACCTTTCAACACTGAGAAATAATGCCATTTGTCCAGAGTCAGCACTCAGCAATGCTGCAGGAATGAGTTAAAGCCAGCTGGGTGTTTGTGTAGCGCATTACAGCATGAGAGAAAATGAAAGGAGACTGCCCGGGCCAGAGCCTTCAGTCTGGGGAAAAAACTTACTTATTCAACCAGAAATTAATGTAATGTTTTATTCCAAATCTTACCCTTACAGAGCCATTGTCTATGGCAACCGTGTCCATAACATTCTAACTCTCAAGAGTGCAACTTTCTAGCAAATGGTACATCTGTCAAACTGCAGGAAACATCTGGGAAAATGGTTAAATGAGAAGTGAGATTTAACCCTGGTTTCCATATGGTTGGGATATACATCTAGAATGTGTCTCAATGTTACTGTTTCTTTTCTTGCCTCTTGCTTAGTTATCAGACTTTGGACTGGTGTTGAATGTTGTGGAGCTAGCTAACAAACCCCTGCTGCTGGCAAGAGGAGACACCTGAGCTAACATGGCCTGACTTCTCAAGTACTCAAACATATACTCACATTTTGACAGATCGGGTCCTTTGGGGAAGGACTGATAAGCTATCCATCAGCTTTTAGCCCCGAAACTGCTCCTAACAACCATATCACATGTGCTTTCCTACCCCCTCCTGAACTAAAGGGACTTGAGTGCTTTCTGAAATTCTCCTTTGGATGAGAACTTCTGCAAAACTCGATGTTAAATATTAACTCAGATACATTTGCTCTTTCAAGTCTGCCTCTGAAGGTCCAATTTAATGTACATTTGTTGGAAGCAATTTAAGATTAATGGTGTGGTGCACGATCTCCATTAATAAACAAGAAAATGTATCTGATTTGGTCCAGCATTCAAGTAATGCGTACATGGAAAGAAGAAAAAAATGAGAAAAGCAGTTCCAAGCCTGCTCCTTTGCCCACTGTAATCAACAGGAGGGACGCTGTAACAGCTCCACAGGCAACAGGGAGGATTTCAGCTTCAACAGGACTGCTTTGCAAACACCAGGGTAATCCTAAAACACTTCAAAGGCATATTTGTGCCAGGAGAACTGAGTGAAGATGCTCACAAGCAAATGAGAGACCTTTTGGGTATTCTGAGCTCTGTGTGTTGGGGTTTTGGTTTGGGGTTTTGTTTTTGCTGCTCTTTTTTTTCCAATTTCAATTTGTCACAATAAAAGGACAGCGTAAACGTATTTCTTAATCCCACATGGAGCTTCGAACCCAAAAAGCAGTAGTTAGCAGCAAAGAACTATCTGAAAACTCCCACACCACCTCTGCAAGCCAGTTCTAAATCTCTCCAAGCCCTGCCTGGAGCTGGAAGCCAGCCTCCACCACAGCAGGGACCGGGTGTTCTGCAAGACACTTCCACCTGGCATTCTCAGCCAGGGTCAGGGAGGGGGGAAGGAGGAGGGCGACAGAGTCCTCCAGATCTTAACTCAAAGTTCCTTGCTTTGAGCTACTACAAGCTTGAAGAAGGCAGAGCTGACCCTGCTTTGAGCAGGAGGCTGGATGAAATGACCTCCTAAAGCTTGTTCTAACCTGAATTATCCCATGGTCTTCGAGTCCAGGTTACTTTCAGGAGAGCTTGGGACAGATTTTTTAAAAAGGATGCCACGATAATTTCTATGACAGTGTCAGTAAAGCAAGCAAACTCCACTGAATACTCATGGTAAAAGCCTTATGATATATGGCAGCTTCCAAACTCCAGGAATCAAGTTCAGCTTTACGGATTAGACTTGCCAAGATTCTTTGCTGTAATAAAAGACACAACCTAGAATGTGTATCAGAAGTGTCTGGGTCTGTATGGATATATTCAAAACTAAACATCATCTTACACGATGTACACTGAACTACCTTCCTGATGTGTAGGCTGTGCTTTTATTACAAGAAAAAAACAAATTATTTGGCTTTTCACAAGGCCCTGCAGTGATACAACAAGGAGGAAAGGCTTTAACCTGACAAAGGGGAGATTGAGATGAGCTCTTAGGCAGAAGCTCTTCCCTGTGAGGGTGCTGAGGCGCTGGCACAGGGTGCCCAGAGAAGCTGTGGCTGCCCCATCCCTGGCAGTGTTCAAGGCCAGGTTGGACACAGGGGCTTGGAGCAACCTGCTCTAGTGGAAGGTGTCCCTGCCCGTGGCAGGGGCTTGGAAGTGGATCAGCTTTAAGGTCCCTTCCAACCCAAACCACTCTGGGATTCTGTGCTATTAGCTTTAACTGTCCCTAGCGCAAGAGCAGTTCAGAGCTGTATATTTACCAGTTCCTACTCAAAACCCGAGGAGCTAAACCAGCCCAGTGCCATTCCTTCACAACACCCAGCCC
>NW_009937296.1:0-13538 GCF_000696875.1 Nestor notabilis
TTCTTCCCTGTGGAAAGGACTGGTTTTCTTTTTGCCTGGAAATGCTCCTGATGGCTCCTATTGTTTGTTTCGGTTCTGATGCAGATTTCCCTGGGGCTCGTGTTTGGAATGGCTTCGAGGATTGCAGTGATCCCGCCCGCCTGCCCCAGGTGACCGGGGCTGGAAGTGGCGGCGCCCTGCGGCTTCCCCTCAGGGGAGGAAACCTTTCTGTGTCAGATTTGCTTGGTGTAATGGCGTTTTCTGAAGTCTTGATGCACTGCCTCATCCTTCTTAAAGCTTTGGCAGGGTACTGACTTTCATAAATTGCTGACCTAATTAGTCATGGCAGCTGTTTGTTTAGCGGGGCCCCTAATGCTACCAGAACTACCCTTCTGAGGCTCTCTTTTCAAATACGGGGTTTGTTTAGATCTTCGGAAGTATCACCCTTCCAGTACAGACTTCGTTGTCTTTGTGCTGGTCATATTGGATATTTGGGAGGATTTTTATTCAGGAGTCCTTACACTTGCAGATTGAGCTGTTCTGTATCAAGCAGGGGATTAAAACAAGCTCCTTATAACTGAGCAGTGTTACTCTGCAAGCGCTAACTGCATCTAAGATGTGTGTTTCTTTGCGGCCAAGCTGAACATTCCTTCAGAAACCTTTCTCTTTCGCATAGCACAGCAGTGCTGACACATGAGGTAAGCTTTTATGGTAAGTTTTCCACGTTTTTATTGGTTCTATTTAAGGAGCCCTAGTTTTGCTTGCAAATCCATGAATTCTTTAGCTTCTCTAGTGTAACAGTGTCCCAGGTTAATCTGAAAGCTGGCATGGAATGCCCTGTGAAGGCAGCTAATGTGTGTAGGCTAACATTGATAACTTAATTCAGAGCATGTTCATGATTTTTAAGTGACTTCTCTACACACTGCTATAGCTCACAGTACAGAGGGACCGCTGAGCACTTGATGCTTTTTGGATGAGACCAAACTGGAACCTGTGCTTCAGCAGTGTACCTGGTGTGCTGCAACTGCTAATGCGTGTTCAGCCCCTAGGGCCAGACTGGAGCTCATCTGAAATAACCCCCAGACACGCAGCGTGTGGGACTGGGTCCTCAGCACTCACCGTTTCACTATAAATCTGCCCGTACTGGGCCATCCCACTTGGCAGTGTACACACAGACCGAACATGTTGGGGAAAATGGGACAAACTATTTCAACCTTCTACTGGTAAAGTTGGGGGAGGATGTCTGGTATTTACAAAGAGTGCTATTTTATATAAATAAGTCAACGTGGAAATAAATTTCACAGAAGGATGCTTTGAAGACAAGCCTTTCTGAATAAAATGTTCTATCTGCATGCCCATTTATCTTTGTAGGGAGAAGGGAGTTCTGTTTCTAATCCAGAGATTCGTGGGATCCTTGAAAAGTGTTTTCACTCACAAGTAGAATAAAAAGCCATCCTAAATCTTCCAAAATATGAAATGTTTGAGGAAGGTGAATGCTAGGAAAATCCTCACTCCTCAGCTCTTATGCTTCCAGGTGACAGAAGAGTGTCTATGTGAAGTAAACTGGATTACACCAGAAGTAGAAAACATGCCTTCTGAGTTTGCACTTGGTGTGCTTTGTGCTTATTTAGCCACAGGTCAGGGTGATTAGCCTAGCACTGGGTTTGCTCCAGGATCTGCGGGCAGGATCTGTTTAAGACGCCACATTTCCCTGTATTTCATGTGTGGAGGAGTCTGATTCTTAGAAATACATGTTTCAAACAGATGTTTCACTGGGCCTTTATTCTCTCTGATTTCTTGTCAGCACTGCCCTTGAAACATTATATCAGCAACTTTGTGAATAATAGAGCTTCTACCAGTTTCTGTGCACTCATTTCTTTGCAGCTTCTTCTTTGCCATCTAGTCAAGTAGTGCAACTCATTTCCTCACTTTCCATCTCCTTTCTTTAAGTTTTTTCTAGCAGCCATATTCAAGAAGTATCATTTGATTCCAGCTCACCGGCACTTCCCATTCTTGTCCTTCAGGTCACTCCTTATCAACACAGATAACAGATATCATGGATGGAGACCTCTGGAACACATTGGGGAAAATTTAAAAACTTGAGCTTGGGTTTTCCCCAGTAGTTTAAGATAGCTGGGTTCAAAACTTAGCTCAGAAAACCCCAGCTTGTGCATAAACACACACGCACACAGAGGTGTATCTGTTTGTCTCTAAATTTATATAGATACATTTATCCATGCATGCCTGGGCAAAACTGTGTTAACATCAACTGTGTTAGCTTTCTGGTGAGGCTCTGTGTAGGGACATGCTCTACTCCATGTGTAAGAAAGAACACTTCACCAGTTAAGAAATTGCCTGGATGCTGGAAAGTGTTATTCCTGAAAATGAGAAGTGTTGGCCCATGAGCACACCCAGTACACGAGTGCATATTTTCAAAGCTATCCTTGCAGGTAATTTGTGAATTCTGTTCATTTTAGACAAATGTTTACTTGCACTGTGAGAGAGTTTACTAGGAATGTGTTCATAATTTGATGGCCAAGCAGTATTTTCCCCTCCCATGTGAAATGATAGGCCCCACATAAGCTTTCTCTGTTTACTTTCAAGGATCCCATGCTTTGCAAAGCAAAAATGGGTCACAGCTGATGTAGCTGAACATAGAAAACAAATATACTCTACCCTTATCCAATTGTGCTGTGAAAAATCTGCTTAGAGAGATTAGTTTAATCCGTTAGAGCTGTGTCTCTCTACATGTGAGCAGCAAAAAGAAAAAAGGATCCATTTTCTTAAAATAACTTGACTTGGAATCTTAGGGTTAAAATGGTTGATTGCTGAATGAAACCATTAAAGTGTCTGCTTGCCTTGGACATAGTTGTGGTGCTTAAACACAATCTACAGCCCAGCAGCAGCAGCAGCATTTGCTTGGCTTTGCACTGCCATTAGTCAGAGCACACTTCCCTCTGTGGCTTTATAAAGCCCCTTGTTTCTCTGTCATGATGGCAGCAGGTCAGTCTCAGCTGTGATGTGGAATATGTCCAACAGAAACTAGACCAAAGCCACTTGTGAAAGAGGAGGTTGCCATGTCATCCTTTGTGAAAGAAGCCAGGTTAGTCAGTGGTTTAGGTGGCAAATTGTGCAGAGGCTTCAAGGACCTGAGTTGGTGCTGGAAGGAAGCAGTGTGCTGAGTGCAGTGTGGTCTGGTGTAAACCTCTTGTTAAATTCAGTGAAACCAAGAAGGATTCTCAAAGGTCTCCCCAAAGTCCTGTGAAGGAGAAAGAAACAGGCAAAATGCTGCCATGGCCGTTTTAATGTATTTTTTTTTTAAATAACAAAGGCTGGATTGATGCTCAGCTTCTGCTTTAGGCACAGTGAGGCAGGGAAGGAAGCTGTGGTAATGCTTGTACAGAGCCATTGCTCAGCATGAGCACTGGTGGGGGGTTTTGCTGCATTGCTGTCTCTTTCAACCCTTACAGATGAAAATCTATAAGGAATTCAGTGTTCACTTAGTGTTTTCTTGCTTCTGGATCAGACCATACTACTTGTAGGTAATTTGGGTTAGAGATGTGAAGTGTGCCATTTAATACTTATATGTAACTTGCTTTAGTGAATGTTAGTTGATGTAGGACAGGGTTTGTTGAAAAGCTCTCTGAATGCATCTCTGGAAGTCTGGGTCTGAACATACGTAAGGTCCTGTTGTATTTAGCTTAATGTATTTCTGTGTGAGCTTGCAGCTTGCTGACATTTTAGAAGTTCTAGAAAATATAAAGCCAAAGTTCAGATGAGAAGAATGAATTCTTTTCTTCTCCTGCAGTGGTGTTGTGAAACAGTTACTTCTGTCTCTCCCTGTCTCTGTGCTTAGAGAGTAATGGTCCATGAAGAAACGTACTGAACTACTTGCATTTTTGCACATGCAGATGTTACAAGAACAAACTTCCCTGGCCTTTCACAGGGGAACTATAGCAATAGCAAGGACATTAATTTTGTCAGAATAATTTGTGAAAGTGGAGTGAAAAAACCCCCATCTTCTCCAGTTGCTGCAGTTCTGGTTTGTCTAGGAAGCTTAGAAAGAAAATCCTGGTCTCTAAAACGTTGTCTTCAATAGACAAAAACACTCGTGCTACCTTCACGAAAAAAATGGAGTTAGAGAAAGCTTGAAAACCCAATTAACTCTGTTTTGAAGTAGTGGGAAAGACTTCTGCCTTCTCTAAGGCCATATCAGCAGACATACAGTTGAAAGAATCTGCTCAGAATGTTACCCAGGGTGATATTTGTTTGATGATATTAAAGACTTGTAGAATTAATGAACACGTTGCGCTGATGTTAACTTGATGCTTTGAGGATGGCTGTGATGTGTTAGTACCCCTGGAGCTCAGGGTCCTTGGAAAAAGCAGGAACATATTGTAAGTAATGATTAAATTCAGACAATGGCTTAAAGAAATAGTTGAGAGAAATTCTTGATAGCTTTTGCTAATATGGCGTAATTGATACAAGCAGGGTAAGAGGACCCTTTGCTAACTGCTGTTAACAATCTAGAAGCCAGGAATGTTCTACTGAACCTCCAGGATGAAATCAGGGAAGAGCTATTGTTTGTTGTTGGCAGCCAGCCAGAATCTGAAGCCTTATTCTCCAGGATGCTCATTTGCTTACCTCATTTCTAGGCCTCCCTGTTCCTCACCTCACACCAGGTAAAATATAGAAAGCCATGGTTCACTGCATGACCATATTCAGCCTCCTGTAGTGTCAGCTGGAAAAATAAATGGTTAACTTCATTCTTACTCTAGACACTTTGTAGTGGTTCCAGCTGTAACACTACAATATGTGCTGTCTAGCAAGAAGGCCTAAGTGGTAAAAGCTGTCACCATATTTCACCACTGAAGTGCAAAAGCCAGAAAAGGAGTGAAGAAAAGGCCTTTTCAATTACTTCATTGCTTAAAGATATTTTTAACTCTTGTTTCTTTCTTGTGTTTTCCTGGAGGGTGTATGAAAAATAGGATTGAACTCTGAGAAAGTTGATATTTTGAAATGTAAAAATTCGTTTAAAATCAGTATTTACATTTATTGTACTGTGTATAAAACTAGTGGTAGTGACTGATGCAACCAATCACTTTCTTGTCTGCTGTCAACAATATCTTTCTTTCTGAATGTATGCAGCAAATCATTCTTCCATGTTATACTGTGAACTGCTGAGGTGGAAAAAGAGGAAAATGTAAAAAACCTGCTATTTTTCAATTTTGTGAGTTGGGGCTTTGTAAGAGCCTTCCCCATGCTTCAATAGTATGTTAGAACCAAGTTATTTTTGTTGGTCCTTACAGTCAGCTCTCTGGAAAGGAAATCAGTTCCTGCAAAAGGAAAACTAGCAAAACACAGGTTTCATATGCCACAGATAGCGTTCACAGCCCCTGAACATGTTGTCTTCAGGCAGCAAGCAAAAGCCATTCTGAATAGTAAGTCATCGTTCGCATTAGCTTCTTAATGGAAAACTGAATGAACAGTTCATAAATGTGTGGGGCTTTTTGTGGTTTTAGGAGTGGTTTAATACCAATGTTAATAAATAAACATTGCTTTTTTTGAAACTTAATTTCTTCTAGTGCCTGTGCTGGTTTTAATTGCAGGTGTATCAAGCCACTACTGATCTTGTGAGCAGGGTGCTGCCTTTAAAGAATGAAGATAGGTCTCCACCATGACTAAGCAGTCCAGAAGTTCATGTATCTCCTGACCCCAAGGGGAGTTCTCAACACATTACTGCTAGGTACTACTTTTATCATGGTCCTACTCCATTATTTTATTATAGTTAATTATTTTTAACCTACAGTGTTTCACTCAAATTAATAGAGCTTGACTCTTAACCACACAATTCTATGTTATTCTGTCTAAGTGATGCTCAGATAGGAAAGGATATTTCATGATTAAAAATTAAATACTGCTTATTTATTCTGTGCTGATACAGAATCTGAGGCTTATTTGTTCAGTGTCTTCTGATTGCATTAAGTTCCTCTTTTTCTACCCTTTTGTCTCACATTCATCTGTCTAATTCATATTTCTAAGCAGTGGAAGGTTAATATACTTCCACACTTCCATCTGTGAAGCTGCTCCATTTATGAAAGCAAGGTTCTTTCCCTTTAGCTCCTAATGAAGCAAAGCAGTCTGGGGAAATACAAATGTATTCTTGTTCATCCTAAAATTAAAGGTGATTCTAAAAGTGTGTCTGACAAGTAAAATTAAACCTTTCTGTATAAGTTTTATATACTGATTGCACTTCATGTGTGAATGCCGTAACTTAAGTAGTTTTGTTTAGGCCAAAAGGAAAAGTACTTTTAAACTCTGATTCAGCAGAAACTTCTCCTTGGCAACCAATCTGGTAGTCACTTTCCTAAAGAGCAATTCTTTTGGCACTTCGTGCATATTAATTTGTTGTCTGGATTGAGTTACTCCTCTTGGAACGAACAGCTCTCCCTGTCTATCAGCAAATGTAACTAGCAAGGTTTAATGTAAAAAACCTTGGAGGTTAAAAAGCAAGCATAATGTGGATAACCTTATTTACTGCCCTTCCCCCCTCCTTCCCCCCAGTGTTATTTGTTTTGGCTTTTTTACTACTTATAATTTTAGTCTCACAGAAACAGCTAGATTTTCCATAGTAACTGCTAACACCATTTTAGCTGGCAAATCTAATCCCATTTCTGGCCTTGCGTTACAAATATTCTCGCTAATGGTAGTGAAAGTTACGAAGTGGTGTGCAGCTAGGTCATACATAGCGTGAGGTTAGGAACATGAGTGAAGGCTTTGTGTACTGTTAGGGAATCGATAGATGGCTCAGTAAAGAGCCAGGAGGAAGAGGAGAGGCCAGGCCATTGGCAGACTATAGATTTTCTGGCCTTGACATGAAGGCTTGAGTTTCCTTTCACAGCTGTTGCAGAAAGATTGTGGTGTCAATCTGGGATTTAGAGGAAGGCAAAGGGAGCTGGAACTAAACTGGCTCTTCCTCATTTGTTCAGCTGCAGGATTCATTCTGCAGAACGGCAGCAGGTTGGAGAGCCTGGGTTATACAGCAGTGTCAGAAAGCCACCTGACCACCCATAGTTGCCAACTTTGTGAAGAGAACCTCAGTGGAAACACCTGAGGTGATTGCTGGGAGCTGCCTGCAACCAAATACAGGACAGCTTTCCATGTAAGAATGTTCGTACGAGCCATCAGTCTGTAAACATACAGAACCTACTGCCACTAGTGGAACTGCAGAAGTACTGTCTTTTCTTGATTGTGCTCAGCCGATTTTATTCCTGGATTCTTAAACCCTTCCAGCACCTAGTTACACAGAAGGGCCCTGGATTGTGTAAACATCTGAGTAAGAACTAGATGTGCTTCTTTTCAATTACTTAGTGAAGGGGAGAAAATTTTTGAATGTAGGTGTCTAAATTTAGCCTTTTCTGTCTGCTGAGCACACTCAGCACTCAAACAATGGACCTAGACTGGTTTCCTAGTGTCAGCCCTGTGAAAGTGTTGTCTGTGTTCTGACACTTAGGCGTGCAAAATTGGCCTCTGCTATGACATGGCTGGATGCCCTTTTGCACAAATACAGTGTGGCAAACTCTGGAAGGACTAGCATTTAGCCAGTATGGTACATCTTTTCTTATTTTTCTGGATTCATTTCCTTGGTTTCAATGTCAAGACTTCAATGTTTCCTCCCATAATGGGTTGAAATAGGCTTCAGATCCCATCAGTGTGAAGCTTGATCTCACAAAACAAAACGGGTCCTCTTCTGCATGTTTAGGATCCCAGTGTTGTCTGTACTACTAAGATCACTTTTCAACTCATGGTGTTGGGCAAAGTCACCAAGCTGTGGGGTTTTTGTTGCCTTCAGCTTTTATCCACTCAGTGGGAGGCTGTCATGTCTCTTCAGACCATCAAGTGTTAATCCATTTACTCTTTACAACAACAGTAGCTTTTTATAGCCAGTCTCACTTCTTGTGATGCTCTGTAACTTAAGTGGTTATAGCTGATGGAGTGACACTGAAAATTGCATGAAACTGTTGACCTACAAAATATGGGAAATTCTCCAAGTTTTGGCATCATTGGTTTTGCATGGCTATCCTTCCTGCATAACTGCTGCTTTGTTATTTGACCCCAATAAGCAGCTGTTGTGGTTTAACCCCAGCCAGCAACTGGCACAACACAGCCACTTACTTGCTCACTACCTCCAGGCAGTGACGGCTGGTGCTGACCCTTTCCCCACCTCCTCCTTGTCTGAAGTCTAAATGCCTTTTCAGTTCATAAAATGTGGACCTGAGATGATTGTCTGAGCCAATCAAATCATTGTTACTGATTGTTAGCTTTTAACTAATGCTTTGTTGACAGATTAGGCCGAAGTATTTTGACTTTTTCCAAACCTTATCTCTTAAAATCAGACAAAATCTCCTCCACTTGACAGATTTTCAAGAAACAAAATTCCAGAACAATAGTGGTAAGAGAGGCTCAACAAATCATCTAACCCATGAGCAGTTTTACCTGTGTAAGTCTTCATAGAGGTTTGAATAATCTCCAGCAACAGAGGCCCCACAGCCCTCCAATCAGTTCTAGTACTTCACCATTCTTATAACTAGAAAGTGTTTTCCAATATCTAACTTCCACTTCCTTTTCCATACTCTCCCAGTTACTAACCATTCATGAAGAAACTGCTTTTCAATCATTTGAATCCCATAAGGCAGCTCTAAAGTAGGAAGCTGGTACAGGTAGCAAATTCCAATAGTTTGTTTTTAACAGGTCTCTGTACCTGATATTTAGATTTATAGGTCACATTCTCCTTTTTCTTTTGAAGGTCAGAATTCATGGTGATTAAAATGAGTCATGAACCTAGGAAACAGAGCATAGAATGGTTTAAATTCTGTTGCATCCCTACTAAAACAGTAGTGGGAGCTACCAAATTTAAAGGCATAAAAATATGAGATCCTGTATTTTTTAATAGAATGGCAACACAATGGATTTGCCTTTACAAAATCCATTCCAGGCTGTGTTAATCAATATACATTTATTGTATATTGTATTCCATGTCTGAGTAGAAAACTAGTTATGTCTTTATCGTCATAACTAACCAGTTTTATATAAACTAATGTCCAGGTGTAAATCCATCTTTTATTGTAAGAAACAGTTTGAAAGCACAGATTTGATTGACTAAATGGTACAAGTAACTGCTTTCACTACTTGCAAGTCCAAGTGAATAGCTGAATTCAATGTTAATGACTTTTTTTTCATTAGAAAGAGATGCTTTTCCTCTCTATTGCTTTTTGATGCTCATAAACATGTCACAGGCAACAGCCTCCCAACAAAGGAAACCCATAATCCTTCATGTATAATAGTGTATGAAGTGCAAAATGAAATGGTGCAGACAATGAAAGGAACAAATCTCTATGATAACATAATCTTAAACTAAGAGCAGAAAGCTGTTATTTTGCTCTGAGGTCTGTTTCTGTCAGCTGAGAAATGGCAATGCAACCTTTGTGACAGGTTAACCAGAAGTGTTGATGCAGAAGAATGAGCTTCTTCAGGCAAGTCAGACTTCTACTCTGGAAGAACTGGATCCTCCGGAAAAGACAAAAGGTAAAGTAATAGTCTGGATTTCAGCTTTGGACCATGCACCCACTAGATGAAGTGACTGGTACGTTTATCAGCATGTAAAAATCACCAATTCATCAAAGAATTCAGTGTGATTTTTGTTTGGGCCTGCTGTCTGGGATCTTGTCTGGGATCTTGTCTGGTGCAGTTTTCAAAGCTGCTCTTTACAGTCTAAACAGAGAATACTCTTATTAGGGGTTTCTTTGATAAATAGTATTGGGGAGCAGGAGAATATGTGTGGGTAGTAGTATTTTTGTATTTCCGCATAAAAAGATCTGTCATTAGAAATCATCATGGGCACTCTTTTGAGTCCTAATTTTAGCCTTGTTTCTCCAAACATTAAGCTGCTTTTAGAGGTGAATCCAGTGAAGGTCCTAAAATTCACAGAGATTTTGTCTTTTTTAGTATGTCTGAATGACATAACGAAATCAGAACTGTTTTAAATCTGTTCACATCCTCTTAGATCTTGTGATATTTTGTCTTAGAGCAAATTTATCTGTTACTTTGCACTAAATCATTGCTCTTTTTCCCTTTAAGGCAAATATTCTTAGTCTCAAACAAAACCTCAGACTAGGGTCTTGGTCATTTGTTGTACTGCAACTGCTTCTGTCCAGCAAAGGCAGTCCCATTGAGATCCTATAGAGATAATTACCTGTTTCAAACTAAAAATAATAAAAATGTGCTTCAGGGCAGCTGTGAGGTTTTAAGAGTCATGCAAATTATTTGGCCATAATAAGAGATCAATAGGGTCAAACTGAACCATGGGGTGAGTTGCAGTGCTTACCCGTGTGACCTCTTTTCGTCATTAGGAATGACTCATGTGCTGAAATTTCCGGGATCAAAGGATTATCTGATTTTCTTCATAGACAAATTGAACGTCCTTTCATAGCTTCCCAATAGACTTTCTCCCACAGTCTACATTGCATCAAGAGCTGATGCATGTAACATTGCCAGCTCATGATTTAATACAGTATCAAGTCACCAATCCATACTTGAGCTAAATTACACTTTTCTGAAGTTGGACTTCAGCTGCTGATTGTCAGGGAACTGTAGTAGTTTAGTTCTCAAGTTCAGAGAAAACCCCCAAACAAACAAAACCAAAAAACCTCACCAAATATAAAATCCATGTCTTTCTCATCTTCAAATGTGTTTGCTGGGAGAATTGGAAGTCACTGGGGTTTAATCTTTAGCAAATGGATCTTTCTGTAATTCTTCAGTATTATTAGTGTATGAAATATACTGCTTATATGTGTGACCCAAAATGCCTGCTTAGGTTTCAGGAGTTCTCTTTTTCCTATAAAACTTATAAAAATGTTAACTTCGTGTTTCCTGCTGTTGCCAGAGATCCCTTTCTGTGATGATCACTGCTAGCATGTAAGCACAGTGATTTAATCCACAACAGACAAATATTTTCTCCACTCTGATGAATAAAGTATTTTACAACAGAGTCAATGAAAATAGTTTCCTCTTCCAAGTATATAAACCTGCCTGCTTATTTGTCCTCACCAAGAAACAAGGCAACCAAAACAAAACCCCATAATGTCAAAAGTAGCTATAAAATGAGTTTGGGGAAAAGCAGCCTGGTTTTTGTTAACCATCATGTAGTACCATAAATGGAGGCATATCCAATCTTCTGCTCAAGTTCATCATTTAGTCTAATTCACAAGAGGAAAAACTTCATTACAGAGTTAACAGCTGATTCACAGCCAGTTAAGCTTGTCACATTCATATGGTCCTATCGCTGTGCTTTGTCCTTTACAGCTCCATCTGGATATTACATTTCTCTGTGCCTATTGCTGGGATTTCTGGCTGTTTATCTTGTGGTTCTGCAGGCTTATGGGCTGCTCTCTGATCCTTCTAGTGAGTTCTGAGACACCTGTGTGTCCTCAGGAAAAGGATCACAGGAAAGAATCAGAGGGCTGACAACACTTGCTCTGTCCTTGTTGCATGACACATTGTGTACCAGCTTGAAAGAAAGCTTCCTTTGTACTTTAGCCTTCATCCCTTCCAAACTAGTTAGCTCAGACAGAAAGGAATTACTGAATTCAAGCCTGAGGATTTTCCATTCCCTGGGAATGAAGTAAGAATTGTCATCTGAGCAATAATCCAGAGTAACTTTGCAGCAAAGATGATAACCAAGGAGTCTCTCCAGTTCTTACCCCTCTGAGTTTATGGGTGTGTAGTACTTGTCCCAAACATCTTACCAACTGGATGGCTGTGGGTGTTGATAAGACTTTGTGGACCCCTGCTGAGAATGGTCTGTAACACTCTTCTGAGCTGTGCACAGCAGCTGTCAAGAGAAGAGCTGCACGATGGCAGGTTTCCTTCTCAAATAATTGTGTCACCTGCCCTTTGCTGCTGGTAAGATTTAGTCTGACTTTAAAAATCCCAGGCATGCTTAACTTCCGAGGTATGTGGGGAGGTTTGTTATTGTTCTGTGTTAAAAGGAAAGCCTTAAGAAAAAAAGTGTGAAATAGGAAATGGTTGTCTGGTGTAAAGCTTCTACCCTTTTGCTGTAAGCATAAACTGTGCTTACCTAAAGCTGTTAGACAAAGTTATAGAGGAAAAAACAGGGCAGCTCCAAAAACCTGTTCTTAATTAAGCTGTGGAGTATCTTTTTGCCCTGCACTGGCTAGTCTGGGAGGGTTGGAATTCACACGTGACCCATCTCGTCTCTGACTCTGCTGCTGTACACATTACTGTTGCCTATTTGTTGCCCAGTTGGGGAGGCAGGATCAGAGGAAAGGAGGCAGGGAGTTCTTTCCTGTGTGTGTGTGTGATACAACCCTGGTTCTGGAGAGAGTTTGTTCTGGCTGTTGTAGGGAGGAAAAAAGAAGTGCCACGTGGCTGGACACAGAAATCCCATAGCTGGTCCTCAGAGCCCAAAGCCTGTGTCACGGGATCAAAGGGTTGTAGTTTCAAACCTCTGCCAAAACACACAGAGGCAGCAAAACAAACTGAAACTCAGGAGTGGAGGAAACAGACCAAAAACCAGGCAGGATGTTGCTCTGTGGTAAAGCAGTGCTCTTGATTTTTGGTCATGACTGGGAGCTGGTGACTGTTCTAAGTGTGTTGAATGATCTGAGCAATAAAGTGGCCTTTGATGGGGTCTTCTATGTTATTGAATAAAGTGTTTGATCTTAATGTATACATTTCTACCTGTATTAGAAAATTAATAATGTGGAAATGAATTATGACAAAAAGGCTAAAGTAAGGATCAAAGAATGTGAGCTTATGCTAAAGTCTTTTACCTTTGGGTAAGCACAGCTCACTGACAGCCTACTACTGAGGTCAGCATTGCAAAAGTGTGGATAAAAAGAAACCCTGCACTTTCTCTTGCGTCTAATCTATGTTCCTGTATTATTGTAGTCGCCCTCTTTGTATAAAAACTATTTCAACTTAACATCTGATCTGTCTGGCAGTTTAGCATTACCTGCCACCTCTCTCTACCTCAGTCAGGATACTTTAATGTTTCTTTAGAAGAGGGGGAAGGCCACTGAATTAGTTAATGGTGATGCTTCGTGGGGCTCTGATGAAATCCTTGTACTTTCCAAGTGGTGAAACAGGCAAGAAATAACCATGGGTACAAGTTGCACTGAGCATTGCTGCAAGAAGAGGCCTCAGCCTTCTAGCCAGTGACTCTATACGTGGTTCAGCTGTAAAATTTATTTTGGATTTATTTTTTCCTTCTTTTCCCAGCTTCGTTTCCTGGTGGAGCTCCTATGGCCTCTGTCCTTATTTCTTGCCCTTGTCTGGCTGAGGAAAACTAATCCACTCTATCGCCAACATGAATGTAAGAGCATTTAAAATGTTTTCATGCTCTGAATTGGGCTAGATAATGACTAGATGTTCTCAGACAGAGAAACTGGGACCTGTTTGCTGAGTATTATTCTCCCGCAGCAAAAGAACAGATTTAACTTCAGGTACTTTAGTTATTTATAGCCATAGATTGTAAGAAT
>NW_009937297.1:0-428 GCF_000696875.1 Nestor notabilis
GGGGTTACACGGCTCTACATGGGGTTACATGGGCTTACATGGTTCTACATGGAATTACATGGGCCTGCATGGGGTTACATGGGCCTACATGGCCTTACACGGGTCTACATGGAATGACACAGCTCTACATGGAGTTACATGGGCTTATATGGGTTTACACGGCTCTACATGGGTTTACATGGTCCTACACGGGTTTACACGGCTCTACATGGGGTTACACGGCTCTACATGGGTTTACATGGCTCTACACGTGTTTACACGGCTTCACACACACTGCACCGGGATCCTGTGTGCACGGGATGGGGCACCCCAATGGGAGAGGGCACCCCCATAGAGCCCAGAGCACCCCATAGACCCCCCCATAGGGCACCCTATGGGACCCCAGAGCACTCACAGACCCCATAGCACCCCGTGCACCCCACCTCACC
>NW_009937298.1:0-28098 GCF_000696875.1 Nestor notabilis
GGGATGGGTAAGAAAGGAATGCTGAGTGTGTTTCATTTTGTTTCTAGGTATGTTTCTGATGAGACCGAATCGTGCTATTAGGCATCTTATTTTGAAATCACCAGTCACTTCTCCGCTGGCACTTTTGCTTTAAAATACCCCCCACTACTCCGTATAGCCATCTTGTAAACAAATCTTTGCTCATTTCCTTCAGATTTTGCCATTTGAAGATGCTTTACCTTTTTGTCATAGGTTTGATTTTTTAAAATCAGTACACTCTTCTACTATTTTTAATCTTCATTGCGCGTGGAAAATGTCTTATGAAACAAGGATGTAATGCAGTTGTGTAATTCTCTACAGCATGGTGCTGGGGGCTTGCTGCAGTCTTCCCATTGCTTACACTTTCGCCCTCAATGTCAGCATTAAACTGAAAAGAAATCCGTTCCTGTTTCAGTAATGATATCTTTTGAGGTCTGAAGCTGATGGTGTTTAAAATTGCAGATCGGTGACTTTACAGAAAGTGGATTTGTTCCAGTTTAAACAAAATCTTATTTTTGGCCCAGAAGAATTGTGTTGTGGTTAGTGAATAATTTGTATACATCACCAGTAGGTCATCCTAGATGTTTTAGAGGATAGTGCACAGAAGTCTGTAATCACACGATTCTTCTGGCATAGAAAAAGGCATATATTATATATTTATATGCATACGCATAAGAAAACTACTGGCTTTGGTCATACACTTGAAGCAGAGGACAGCTGTCTGCAGCCTGTTCCTGTGTGAACCGTAGGTCGTTACAGGTTGCAGCTGCCTGTAAGTCTTGTAACTGTTGCTCAGTCTTAACAAGTGTGAAAAAGGAATGTTTTGTTTTTGCACTGTGAGGGGCCATGAGCCCAATTGACTAATACAGAACACTGGTAGTGTCCAGTGGAACAAGGTATAGAAAGGGATGTGTGGTATGCACAATGCCACAGATCAAGGGTTTGGCTTTGTAGGTTTTACATGTCCGTTTTACACTGATTTTATTCTGTCTTACAAAGCTTTTATTGATGCTGTTAGATAATAAGACCTTACTGAAAATACTAGGCAAGTGAGATACTACTTTTTAGTAAGGTGCACAGGAAAATGTAAATCCAGAAAATGTTTCTAGGGTGTAGAATCAACAGCGTTAAGGGGAAAAATGAACTAATTATGTGCAGCTAGAGAATTAACCCTAACATGATACTACAAAGCTAATTATGTTATGATTTGGAGGACCCTGAGGATATAGATAGCTGATATTGCTTAAAGTTTTCAATTGTTATGAATAACCAATGTGCAAACTAAGCAATAGAGCAGAACCTCAGCCTTGGCAGATGCTTTTCCTTGGGAAGCGGCACTTTTTGCATCTGAAAAAACAGTCAGCACACTTCACCTTCCACCCCACCCTAAATATGGTGCAGCAGGAGCTCTCTGCAAGTCTGTTTTTGGCTGGGGAATGTCAATTGCACACCTGATAGCTGCAGTATAACTGGAAGGATTCTTTAGCTTTCCAAGATGATGGAAAATGAGGGAAATATGATAGTGGAGTTTTTTTCTGAAAGCACTTCCTCACTTCTTGTTTTGGGACTGTCTACAGTAAAGAACTGGTTGTATGTTAGAATGAGAATTTCTCTTAAAAGTTTGCTGTGGCAGATTTCACCACCAGGTGGAGATTTTATGTGTCAGCCAATAAATGCCTTTTTTTGGTTTTGGTTTGTTTATTTGTTTTTTTGCATATAAAAATTTGGGGGGTTGGAACTAGATGATCTTAAGGTCCTTTCCAACCCTAACTAGTCTATGATTCTGTGAAACCATCTTTGCAATGAAAAAAACAAAAAACCCACAGTCAAACCAAAACCAAAAACAAAAACAAAAACCCCACCACCTACCAGTATTATTTTTACTTCTGCAATAGTTATTTTAAGTACCCTGTGGTCCAAATGAAAGCAGCCTGTTGAACAGAGTAGCTTCCTCAACATTTTTACATTGGGTGAAATTTCTGGAGGAGGTGATTCCCTGAAAGCTCTTTGTTCCTGTTTCTATTTTCAGTTTAACTGCATACAGAGGTTACACATATATCGAATTCTGTCCTCTTTGCTGAGATCAGGTTATTGCTTCCCTAAGGTGGAGTTTCAGGACAGTATTGGCAGAAGATACAGCAACCCATAAGGGTCAACATGTTTCAGTAATGCCACTAAAAGAAGGGGAGGTGAAGCGGCAACCAGGAAATGTCCCCTGGCACTGGTGCTACTCCATTTTTGCACTGACTCCTGTAAATACAAGATGAATGCTATTGTTTTCATAATAATGATATTTCAGAAACATAATTTCTGTGGAAGGGAGATGGAAGCTTTGCAAATCCTATCACATGTCCTACTTGCAAGGCATCTACAGCCTTTAAACACAGTTTTCTAAGAAAGAAAATCTTTCCAGCAAATACATTCCCCTCCCCCCCAACCCCGCACCAATTTATTTTCATTAATTTTATCATTTAGCTAGGCTTCAGTGGGAAAAACTAGTAAATTCCTCACTTCTCCTTGGAAACATTTGCACCCCCAAAGTGAAATTCAGCTCTGCCATTCCGGGATATTTGGTAACAACTGCACATGAAAATCATACTTCTATACATAGTGAAATACAGGCTAATACAGATTGGGTTTTTTTCCTCCAGTAGTAGGTAGAACCCCACATGACCTGTCTTTGACAACTTTTAAGGCAGCAGAAGGATTCACTGAGTATTATTACCCTCTTTTGCTGGATGTTTGTTTCTTATTGTATGACATGATAAATGATGATATGCAGCTCATTTTTCCTTTTTTTACTATTTAGATTATAACTTATTTGAGAATAAGCTCTATTAATTTCATAATTTACAATCCAAGCCACGTAAAGCTCTGCTTTGTAACTGAACTTTGCAAGGTCAAGCTGTCATTAAAAACTGTTAAATAGACAGGAAAAAACCCTAGAATTTCAAGGTATAGCTATCAGAAAAGGAACTGAACAAATACTTGTACTAACAGATTACTTTGCATGCTTAAAAATAATTAAAAAAACCCACTTCACCATCAGATGCATGCGAATGACAGCTCAGTGTGAGCTGGCAGCTGAACATGTCTAGAGAAATGTGCTAAACTGAAAGGCAAGATGAAGTAGGATTTATAATTTGCTGGGGGGAAAAAAAGAGCAAACACAAGGTGTTTATAATATTGCTACTTCATATTCATAAATTACCTCACCAAATTGTTTTAATAAACAAATGCTAAGACTTTTTATTGCATTTTTATTTGTCTGTTGTTTTCTAGCTGTCCTCTCTTTCTGTATGGTCTAAGAACTCAAGGTTCTTAGACGGCATGTGACTTTTTTCTTATTTTGCAATATAATTGGTGAAAACAACAAAATAAGCTACCTTTAAGTTGCAAACCTATTAAAATTGTGTCCCTAATGAGTGAAAGGATTTTGTTGCATATGTTAAAGTATCCATGGGAAAATTGCATTTTCAGGAAAATAGCTACATCTTGCTTATTCTCCTAACTGCTGAGTTGACTCCACAGTAAGCTTTGGAGTTGAGACAAAGTTAGAGCATGAGTAGCTGTCTGGATGCCAGGATGATTTTGACTTCTGAGTGTCACCTGTCATAGTGGGTGTCTGGTCACATCCAGGATATGGATGACTTACGGAAATGCTCTGATGGAGCTGTGTGGTGTGTATATTCTGGAGAGAGAGCATGAGACTGCAAAGACTGCTTGTAGTCCCCAGTGAGGTGCTAAGTGGGCTTTTCATCTCCATGTTAGTGAGCAGCCATCATTTTTTGAAACATTGAATAGATGATGCATGGCATTAAATAAGCACAAATACAGGCTGGGTGGAGACTGGACTGAAAGCAGATCTGAGGAGAAGGATGTGGGGGTGTTGGTTGGCAAGAAGCTCAACATGACCCATCAATGTGCATTTGCAGCTGAGAAAGCCAGCCGTGTCCTGGACTGCATCAAAAGGAGTATGACCAGCAGATTGAGCGAGAGGGTTCTCCCTCTCTACTGTGCTCTCTTGAAATCCCTCTGCAGTCATGCATCCAGCTCAGGGGCCCCCAACACAAGAGAGATGTGGAGCTGCTCTAGTGAGTCCAGAGGAGGCCACAAAGATGCTCCGAGGGCTGGAGCACCTCTCCTGTGACGACAGGCTGGGAGAGTTGGGCTTGTTCAACCCAGAGAACGTCTCTGGGCTGACAAGAAACCTGGAGAGGGAGTTTTTGTAAGAACATGTAGGGATAGGACAAGGGGTAATGACTTTTAAGATATAAGAGGGTAGATTTAGATTAGATATTAGGGAAAAAATTTTTACTGTGAGGCTGGTGAGGCACTGGCACAAGTTGCCCAGAGAAGCTGTGGATGCCCCATCCCTGGAAGTGTTCAAGGCCAGGTTGGATGGGGCTTTGAGCAACCTGGTCTAGTGGAAGGTATCCCTGGAACTAGATGATCTTGAATGTCCCTTTCAACCCAAACCATTCTATGATAAAGACATTTTTCTAGTTGTAGTTACAAAGATCCACATCAGAGCTTTGTCGGATTTAGGCTGACCATGAGCTTGAGGTGTAACATGCAGTGTACATACCTGTCATAGCAAATAGATAGGGTATGTATCTCTCCTCCAAAGGAAACCTGGTATTTGTGACACATGCACAAAAACAGGAGTGAAATACTTGATATGAAACAGAATGAAAAAAACCATGTTTTTTCCCTGTCCATTGTTTGCATTTGTAGGTTTCTAATACAAAGAAAAAATTGCCCAACCAATAGGTTGTATAGTATCTGTGTGTCATGTGCAAAGAACATCAGTAAAAACAAGACACTCCTTATATCAGCTGGTTCCATGGAGTGAATTGAACTCAAATCAGTGGGGCTCTTTGCTCGAGCTTTTTAAATATATTTTGTATGTTCTTCCTTCCTTTGTGATTGTGGGAATCTCGTCATCATGTTAAATAGTGTAGTAATTTCCTGGCAAGAGAAAAAGTTTTGTTTCTTCAGTCTGTATTTTTCTGCTCTTTTATTGCGAAATGTGCCCAATCTGAAGTTTGCTATCACAGAAAGTTTTAATATGTTGCATCTGAATCAAAAACACACTCCAAGGATAGTGGGTACAAAGATATGATAAGAATTCTGGATGTTCTGAAAATGTTCTTGAAAATCTAAGGACTTTAGGAGGATGACAATATCTTTAAGTGTCTTTTGCTGCCTTCTGCTAAGCAGAAATTTGTTAACAGAAGTGTTTGGTTTTGTAGTTGCTTTGAACTTTCATTTAATCACCCCCTGTTTTTTCTGGCCAGGCAAATGGGCTGCCAGTTCTTTCTTTCTTTTTTCTGTGTCCTCATGGACTGCTTCGGTCATTTGGGTCTCAGTTTCAATGGCACTCCTAAGTTCTGCTGGAAAAAAAAAATACTCCATTAGTTGGTTTTGAAACAAGGGAAGTTTATTTATTTTTCCAGGAGAATCATAGTTCAAAGATGCCTCTTTTGTGGAGTTTCTAGACTACTGCAATTTTGGTATTACTGTCTGGAACACAAAATAAATTTGTTCCAGTAAAAAATACATATGAATATAGAATATGTGAGATCTGGGAACTGGATTGCCTTGCACTGAACAAAAACGTCATGAACAGTGCTGGGCAAGAAATGCTTGTGCACCGGCTCTGGCTGACTGTACAGACCTGTTTCAGGGAGATGTAGAGCATGAGACTGAGGTGGGAGGTAAGCTAAATGGGATAAGTATGGGCATAGAACATTGCTTAGGAAAATGGGAGTATACCTTATTATCCAAATCAGGTTTTTTTCGTGGTTTTTTTTTTGTTTGTTTGGTTTTTTTTTTTGTTTTTAGTTTGGGCTTTTTTGTTTGTTTGTTTGTTTGTTTGTTTTTCATCCTGGAATTACCCTCTACCCCCCACCCCAAAAAAAAAAAAAAAAAAAAAAAGAAGTTGTACAAGAAATAGGCAGGTGGTATGAAAAAGTAAAACAAGACCTGAGCATGTTTGGACCCCATTTTTTATCTCCCTTTCCAAGATGCTTACCTTTGCACTCCAGCTACTGAAGGAAACACATAAATCTACAGCTTGTGTTTTGTTTGGAAGCCAGTAGGGGTTTGTGGAAATGCCTTCCAATATGGAAGACTGTCATTTCTATCATTAACATCTGCTTAGAGTAAACCCTGTTAAAGTAACTCTTTCCATGATTCTGTTTTTATTAATGTATCCGAGTTTTTGTTTTAATCCTCTCACATTCTTGACTTAGTTAAGACTCAAAGTCTGGAGTGAAACTAAGGTGAAAAGAGTGACTTTAGATAAAGTTTAATGAGTGAGATGAGATGTGAAATGAGGACACCTGTTCACTTCATCATTTTGCATTGCAGCTAGGTTTCCCTCAGGTAGGCCTCTTTGCTTTGCAAATCGTTTGCCAGTTACCTGTATTATAATGTGGGTGTAGGGCATCTGAACACTTCTTGGTATGTGGTAAACATAAATCTGTTACAAAACTAGAGAGAAAAAGAACACAAGAATTGCTTATTAATAACAGCTAAAATTTGAAATCTCTGCCTTATCCAAAGCAAGGTTGAGCTCTTTGTTTTGGGAGGTGGCAAGACATGAATTCGTGTTATGTTAAATGAAAGTAATGAATGAAGCTTCAGCAGAATGGCTTTCGGAACTGTGTTTTGTTTTTCAGGTGAAATGTGTTAGACAAGGTTATTCTTTTCCTCATTTGCAAACTTGGTAGTCACAAATTCAGTCCTGCCTGACTAGTTCCTGAAAAACAAGCCTCAAATGACTTAAACTCAGCTCAAAACATTCTAGGACGAACTTTTTCCAAGGAGTGTAGACAAATGGAGTATGAAGCGCACCATTTTTATCCCATATGATAGTTTGAGGCAGAGACAGAGGCTGACTGAAAATGTCATCCTAGCTACTGCCTGTCCCACTTTTTCTAAGCAGCAAGACTTTTAATTAATTTTTATGGTGACTTTAAAGGAAAAGGCCATAAACATAAACTTAGTTTTTGGCAGCCAGATCTATGGATTTTTTTATTTCAGATAATTTTTCAAAGACCTTGTTAGGATACACTCATCTATGGGATTTTCTTCCTATTGAACGGTATTTATTAGAATGGAAAATATTTTTCATTGTTACTGGAATGAAGAAAACCAAGTTTTCTTTATTAGCAGTTGGCTACCAAACTTAAACTGTGAACTCCGCTATTGTGATTCAGTTCTCTGGGATTTTTTTGTTAGCAGAGCCCTTGTTTTTTTCCCTATGCAACCTCAATATGCTCTGCATTTCTTATGTAGACATTTGATCACAGTTAGCTCTGAAAAACACGTCATGAGATTTTGTAACTCCTTTACATAAAGAAGCATCAGCTGACATTTTATCTGCTTTTTATCTTCTAACAAAACAGCTGTAACTCAGATTAGGGTAATTGCTTCTGTTATGTGTCTTATAGTAAGCATTGTATATCAAAACAATTGAAAGGCTGTCTTTCTGTGGAAAACCTCCACAGAAAATCTGTCCATACAAAGATTTGCAAATATTATGTTCCTCATTGCAGATGCTGGAATTTTCTGTTGACTGCTTCCTGCTTAACTTTTAGCGAATTCTTTCATCCAGTCTCACGCTCTTTTGTTCTGCAGCTGAAAGTTGGCCTGTTGTTATGCAGCTAATATCATACTCTGTAATTTTCCATAGCTTTCCTGCACGTGGATTTAAACTGGATAAAGGAAACTGTAGTAGGTTCTACTGAGTAGAAAATTGTTTCCTTGTAATGCTTTTTTACATAAAACACTTCTTAGGGTAATGAAGTTAATTTAGTTTTATCCATTAGTCCCTTTTCTCATTCAGTTTACAGAAAATAAAACATTATTTCTGTAAAGAAGAGGTTTTTGTTTTTTGTTTTTGTTTTTTTTTTTTCCTACAAGAGCATTTACCGTATCAATTTACAACAGTGAAAAAACTGCTGACCCATCTAGAAAGCTCTACCTGGCAGGGTTTTGTAAGGTTTTCTGAGAACTTATCATTTCATAAGGTGAGCTGCCTTTAGTCACTAAAAGAAGTCCACAGATCCTGCAGATACAACATACATTTGTATTAAATGCTTAAATATAAGACCTAAACCCAGGATGTGATACAAATACTTCTTTGTCGTGTAGCTGAAACCCTGTCTTTTGTTATGGAGATGTATATCATACCTCAGATACAATCACTTGCCAAAGGATGAAAAAGGAACGAAAAAACAGCAGCACTTTGGCATAAACTGCATAAAACAAACCATAATAGGGTTTACTGAAGAGAAGATTGAATCTAAGGCCATTTAAAACATTTATCCACATATGTAACTATATGCACTACATAAAGTTACGTTGTCCACATACATAACCATATGTAATGAGAAATTATCTGTATTCACAGAATATTATCAAGTGCTCAAAAGAAAAGAAAAAATCAAGCTGCACTAAATTAACACTGCCTAAATGCAGCTTATGTACTTCTAATGTAGACATTTATCTGATGGGATGCCGAGTTTTTTCCTGGAAGGCTTTGATGTGTGAGACTATGCAGAGGGATAAAGTTTTGTGGGCAGTTACAGTCTAAGAAGGTACATGATTCCCAGTGATTATGCAGAGATAGATTTATTAACCCAGACAGTTCATTGTAAACTTCTGTCCGTAAGGCAATGCTTAATGGAAGTGTGGGGATATTTTTACAATCTGAAGTACACAAGTATAACATTTCATCATTTTTCACTCTCTTAGCTATGGATTAGTTTTCATCAAGGTCTAATATATCACAATAAATTTTCTATACGTGAAATGTGTGAATAATAATTGTGAAAATGTATGCGCACAGTGCAGTAAGACTTTTTGTTTGGGATTTTACATTTTCAATACATAATGGGATTTTGGTGATCAACAGCAGAATCTCAAGACGTGGATACACCCACCATGTGTATAGTAACATTCAGTGGAGATTTATTTTGGTGCAAATATATGGATGTATGGAGTATCCTCAGCTTGTCCTCCCATTTTCAAATTCTGCTTTTGGTTGCTGTGTTGGTTGCTCTGATGCTGCTGTACTTACTGTGATCAGCAAATTAATTTTAAAGTAACTAACTCAATTGGGGGTTGTAGTATGATCAAACACTACTAGTTAAGTAATAACATTCAGTGCTTTGAAAAGAGGGCAACTCCACTCTGTAATTTTTTGTTGTGAGCCTTCACTCAGTGCTTACCGAGGAAGATGCCAGCAAGGTACATTCCGCAAGGACTAGATGTGGATTAAAGTGTTGTGATATTAAGATGTTGAGTTCATTAAAACTGACTCTAGCTTTTCACAGCTAGGAGGCTGGAGGAGTCATCTGGTGTCAGACAAACAAAATGTTCCATGACACAGATCCATGGCAGCCCTTTGGACTGTACAGTGGACTATGCCTGCACAAATTATAGTAATAGCTTGCACTGGGGTGCAGAGGTTCCTGGAGCAGGTTTTGTCCAGTGCAGGCTACCCAAACTCCCAAGTCTCCTTTCTAGTCATCTCCACTTCCAGAGGTAAATTGGCAGTGTTTTCCAATGTTCTTGTAATGGCTTGTTCCTGTGCCACACCTCCAACATACTCTTACAATTAAAAAAAAAAGAAAGAAAGAAAAAAAGGAAGATATTAAGAAGTAAAAGGAATGAAGTTATACTAAATGAGCCAATTACTGGTGAGCGAAATGGACTCAGAGACCAGATAAAAAACTCTTCCCCATAATCCTTTTCATTAAAAGGCCTTGAGAAAATCAAGTGGATAACTTGCTGTAATTATTTGTAGTTACCAGTGGGAATTGAAGGCACTTTAAAAATATTGCGAATTAAACTGCTCAGGTTGGAACAAGAGTTTTAATCCAGGAAGATTCTGCCAAGAAAATGTATGGCTCAGAAGTGAAAATCTGGAGAAATTCCTGCTTTTTTCAAAGTGAAATTAGATGATTGCAAAGGAGACATCACATCATGTTATGTCTTGCCAAGACATAATGACTCTAAGCAAACGCAAATAATTTAGAAATTGTTCAAATGCTTTTATGCTTTTTGAGACAGCCAATTATGTAATGACATAAAAAACTGGCTGGCTCACTGGGCTTAAAACCAAGCTTCTGAGGGAAATAATGCCATCACAATACTTAGCAGGAAATAAAGTCTCACTGCTTGTAATTTCTTTTCCCTAGAATTTTCAATTAGGGAAAATGTATAATGATCAAACATAAAAATAGAAAATAATTAAGGAGATACAAACACTGCATTGGCTGTAAGAGATCAAACCCACAGCCCAGCTAGTTTAATATGTGCCAGGGAAAGCATCTGGCATTTCCTTTTGTTGCTTGAGCTATTACAGGTTTCAGCCTGTGTGCTGTGAGCAGAATGCCATCCACTTAATCTGTGTATATCAGGGAACCAGAACCTGGCAAACTGCAACACTGCAGAGTACCTTTTGCCTGTAGGAACGCCCCTTTACACAAAAATGAGAGAATACCTACTGAAAGGCTGTTTTCTCAGAAAATTGTATGTGTTAATTTGATCCTGCATACAGGTTAAAGGACTAAGTAATTTCTAGCTGAGTATTTCATACTGTAAGTTTTTGTAATAGTAACACGTGATCTTGTGATCAGTTTTTATTATTGCACTCCACATGATTTATCCTGTATCATGATTTTTGACGGCATTTCTTTGTGGAGGAATTGTAAATTTGGTTTAATATGACACTCCTCCACTGTTTTTCTGTTTATCCAGAGGTGGTCTCTAATCTAGTTTTGGTTTTATTTTTCATCTTATCTCTTAGTGAAGAGAAGATAAATCATACAAATACAACTGAAAACATTTCAGCTTGCCTTGTTCAGTTTGCACCACCTGTGGAAATTCTGTGCTGGTGCCACTCTGTACCTTGCTGTGTGCTCCTTATAGGTAGTTCATTAAGTCAATGAGGGCCTTGCAACATGTTCTGGCAATGCATGTTATTTTGGGTTTCCATTTCACATGACAGTTTTCCTGGGATTGTTTTGGAGAGAGTTGCCAGAGACCTCAGGCCAGTCAGCCCTCAGCTTTGGCTTGAGGCCAAGTTTGGCTGGAAATAGCAGTGTATATTGCACCATTATAGAGTTCTGTCTGGGGAGCTAATTTTATGCCAGTGCCCCCACGGAGCTGCTGCTTCTTTGAGCCACTATCAGTTCCTCTGAAGCAACTGGTTCCAGATCATTGCAAATGCGATCATAATCTTGTGATAAGCCTTCGAGTGGTTTCTGTGACAGCAGATGGTGGCAGGGCCAATGGGGATTACTATTCCCTGCTGCCTCCCAGAGAGTTTTTCTTCTTTGCCTGAAGCTCCTTAAGAATTTCAACTCCTGCTGGGAAAAAAAAAATGCCTGACATGCTGCAGTGTGTGCCTTTCCTCTTGACTTGATTTTTGTAGGGCAGGACCATAGCTCCTATGCAAATAGCTCCCCCATGGTTCGCTCTAACCACAAACTCAAATCCCAGAAGGCTCCTCCACCCTCTCTCCTGGACTCGGTGAACTCAGATGATTCTGGGTCAGGCCCATGGGCATCTTGGGGTAGCTGTTAATGGGAGTGTGGATGTGGTAAGCAAGACCTTGCGAACTTCCTCTTGGTGAACTTATTTTAAATAGCTTGCACTCCTGCCCATATCAATTAAATATGGAGCATTTCACACAAAGTAATTCTTAGGTGTTGTAATGTAGCTCTTGGGGATTTTTAAATGTTTATAGACTTTCCAGAGGGTAGGAAAGAGGAGAAATATTTATGTGTAGAACATTTTGTTGTTTCACTTGGCTGGTAAGAATGATTAGCCCCCTTGCTCAAAGCTCCTTGTCTCCTGCTTTTTAACGCTAATGAATGTAAATGACATAAAGGCAGTACTTCGAGAAGTCATTTATTATTGTCACTCTATGAACAATACTGAATGGGAAAGAAAACCCCCCAATAAATGCAAAGCACTCTGCACAGCAGGCATTACTAGGTAATCTGCGTAACATCCTTTTTCTGTTGGTGCGCTTCACATACTGTATTATGGTATCATTTGATTTGTTATCCACTCCCAAATAAGTCTCTGCAGCTCCACATTGTAATGTTTTGGATACTCTCTGAGTCTTATCCTGGGGATGGAATATCTTAGTGTTTGACAATTATCACAATTACCTGGAAGCACAAGGCAGTGTAAGATTAATGTGAAAGAACTTACACAACATCAGCATTTGGACAGTGAAAATGTTTGTGGTGAATAGGAATGAAACAAGCCTGTATGCAGAAATCAAATTCAAATCCAAAACATTTCTTACACTGCTACAAGCCTATCAGCTGGATAACACTGTAACATGGGACCAGTTCCTATGCAAAAAATATGACTTCAGGCATGAAGTCATCAGAAGTACGGTTGATTGGGATAATGTGTTTCATTTTACACCCTAAGCCTGTTTGTATTTTGTACAGGTGAAAATTTCAAAACCTTCACTTCCTAGGGTGTTCTAATTCCAACTTAATTAGGATTGTAGTTTTAGTTTTCCTCTTGCTAAACTGTTCCTTTTTACTTAGATGCTTAACCAAAATATAATGAGTTGTTAATCTCCTGAGGATTAAAACCAGGCTTTTTCATCTGGCATGTCCTTGTCTTAAGGTGAATCTTTATGCCTCGCTTTGAATTTCACATTTCATATGGCCATTTTAAACCATCTTTTAAAATTACCAGTATCTGGGGTCAATAGCAGTATCACTCCAAATATTGGGATTGCATGCTCAGCCCTGAGCTCTAATCCTGTTGGGTTTTTTTGCCCATGATCAAGCATTCATGAATAGGAACACTACTTGGAAGGCTACAGAACATGTCTTTAAATATGGTGATCCCTGCCATTAGTATATCCATATTCATGTCCAGGTCTAAAAGAGTATATTTGAAGCTTGCAGCAAAACAGTGCATTTCACATTTGCATAATTTTTGTTTAAAATACATCACAGTGCTTTTTCAAAACAAGGCACTTTGTTTTGACAAGATCTGAAAGTATTTTAGTCCAGCCTGATATACAGATGCACCCCTCTGCTCACTCCATGCATCTGTAGTAGTTTAGAAGCATGGCTTCCCAGAGAGGTTTTTTTATGAGTACGGCTTATGTTTTTTCATTTGTTTGAATTCATGCTGGAAGACAACAGGCAGTTAGGAAAACATGAAAACCAGAAACTGGACAGACAGATTTGGAAGAAAACTTGCTGTTATTTTATGTCCAAGAGCACATTTAGAGCAGCAGAACTATCATGGTATGGTAGTGCTGCATGGTTTTTCAGGTACAAGCTGAACCGTGGCTGAAGAGCTTCCAAACTGACTTTCATGGATTTGTGCAAGGACCCACATAATGCATTTCATTATGTTTTGCACTTAATGGAGGATTTGAAGGATTTCTCTCCTTCTATGCTCACAAAAGTTATGGAACAAGAAGCTGCCAGCACATTTGATGTTAATTTGTGCCTGATTCCTTTGATGGATTTCATTGGCCAAGAGCTGGTTTATTTGCTGAATTAAATATCACTTCAAAATTAAAGTTCTCTGTTCCTGCTAATTTGAGAACAAGTCATAATTTTGTTGAGTTCTGTACAAAAAAGGAGCAGATAACCAATCTCCTTTTTTCCCCATCCTTCTAGGTTGTACTCTCATCTTTTTTCAGTAAAAAAAAGACTGAAAATGCCAGTTTTGAGAGCTAGCATACCTGCTGGGTGTTGCAGCTGAGGGGGAAGATACATATAAAAATCTCTGGGGGAAAAAAAAAAAGAAGCAAACTTTATTTAGCTAATTTCAAAAACAAAAGATAATAATTAACATTAAGGTAAACAACACCAACAGAAATAAATGTTTTGTTTAGTTACTGAATAAAATACCATTAGGCAAATTGGATTACAAATTTGAATTGACATGCAAATTGTACAAGGAATTCACCCTGAAATAATCCATCCAAATGTTGCAGTAGTGGTAGCGCCTTGTTCTTTGAATTCACACCACCTCCTTTTGCCCATATGATATGACATGGTATTGAAGTTCTGTGTGAGAGAGGATTGTTTGCCTTCTCTGGTTACAAGAACTGTTCGACTCACAGAGGTTGCCAAAAACTCCACCTCTTGAAAAACTTGGGGATTATGGTGAGCTGCAAGCTCTGCAACAACAGAGTAGCTGGGATAGTGTCCTCGATTCAGAGACTGGATTTAATAAATAATGGGCGTGGCTAGTTGGTAATTTTTGGCTTGCTATTGGTCTTTTGTCTGTTTCACAGCCTGGGGAATAAGGGTGAAAATTTAGTAAGACCAAAAATTATTGTCTGTTTGCAGGGCTTCTGCTGTTGTCTTCCTATTTCTTTTTAAAAAGGAAAAATGTTGGTTTTCAAAGTATTTGCCAACTGAAAATGCACAACAGGTTGCTCTTGGCTAGGTTTGTACACCTATATGATTCAGGTCCCTTTTTGTTGAAGTTCATGAAGTATTGAATAGCAATGTACATACATGCCCTCTTCAATCTCCTGTCTCTGGTTCTGACCTCAACAATCTCCTTTCTAGGTTTCCATTTTTTCATGATTATGAACTCTACTGGGTAAATATGTGTAAATTATTAAAAATGTAATTAATTTTTTTCCATTAGTTTCATGTGTAACCTGGTGAGAATTGTTCAGGCTCCTGTGCTAAATTCATAAACAGAAGAACAGGACTTGTTTGTCACCTTTGCCTTGTCTTCTGGGCAGGGGCACTCTTCTGCGTTCTGACAGAATTAACACCTGGATTGCAGTGACAGTGGGAGTCCCTGATATTATAAATTGCAAATAATCTCCCTAACAAGATACGTTGAAGTTTTATGATTGTAAACTCTTGACATCAGATGTGATTTATGCTCATTGGATTGGCCTTTTTTCTACATGTTTGATTTAGATAAATATTCAGGTCCTTTTTAATACATGCTGAGAAGAGATCTGCAAACAATTGTATTTGGAGACAAAACTGGGGGAAGTACTCAGATAGTCTAAATTTAAAATGTAGATGAAAATTGTGCCTGACATATAGCTGTTGTATCTCTACCTGTGACAGGTTCAGGTGTGTTTTATTGACTCAGCTTTCAGCCTAATGTGGGGTACTTGGTTTTTAATAGCAGCACTAGGTGGCACACAATGTCAGGTCAGAGCACCTTTCACGAACCTAGGTTTACCTGCTCTCTTGGCTAACCAGTTGAAATGACTGCACTGAGCCTGTGCCTCAGAGTCCAAGGCCCCTTGCCAATTCTTTCAGCTTATTGCAAAATCCAAGAGATGCTGAAGCTATTCTTGATGACAGCTATATTTATGTTCAATAGGCGTTTGGCACATCTGGAGGTACTGTGCCACCTTCCTACAAGCACAGTTAATTCTACTCAGAGTTTAAAATGAAAAGTCACCTGAGAGTGAAGTGCACATAATCAACAAAAAGCACTCTCAATGTGGAAGTTCATCCATTCTTAATTCTCATAACTTAGAAGGAAGATGGAGGCTTGGTGGTCTGTGGAGTTGCTTGGATGCTGGACAGTTCTTGCTAAAAGAAAGCTGTGCACAGAGTCTGCGCAGTGAACTCCTGCTGTAGCTAGGTGTGTGCAATCAAGGTGAGATCCTGATGGGGAAGAGCACCACTGGGGGACCACAGGTTAATAGCACCACTTTGACAGAAGCTATTTTCTGGTTCCGTTATGTCATTTGCATTGTTTTCTTGTAGCTTAGTTTACTAGTACCAGTTTTGTAGCATACTTCAAAATAAATCATAGAATCAGCTGGGTTGGAAAAGACCTTTAAGGTCATCAAGTTCAACTGTTACTCCTGGACTGCTAAGTCCACCACTAAACTATGAGGGCCTTGTCTACACAGTTTTTGAACACTTTCAGGGACGGTGATTCTACCACTTTCGTAGGCAGCCTGTTCCAATGACTGATCACACTGTTGGTGAAGAATTTTTTCCTAATATCCAGCCTAAATTTCCCCTGGTGCAAATTGAGGCTGTTACATCTTGTTCTATCACTTGTTACTTGTCAGAAGAGACCAGCCACCTTCTCGCTGTATCCCCCTTCAGGAGCTTGTAGAGAGCAATACAGTCACCTCAAGCCTTTTTTTCTCCTGACTAAACAACCCCAGTTCCCTCATCCGTTCCTCATAAGACTTGTTGCATTTCTATTAAGTAGCTGGTTTAGCTATAAAGACTTTTTTTTGGACTCACTGTCTTTGTGAAGATGTGTATGTTTTTGTTTTATACTGGTTGGTGATGAGAAACTTGTAAAGAAACTCCCCAAAAAACCCACACTCACCCTATCTCACTGCAAAAGGGTGATCAGCATGCATCCAACAACTGCCAGCCAAATT
Organism: Nestor notabilis; assembly: GCF_000696875.1. Taxonomy (NCBI): domain Eukaryota; kingdom Metazoa; phylum Chordata; class Aves; order Psittaciformes; family Psittacidae; genus Nestor; species Nestor notabilis. The sequence goes on from NW_009937298.1 coordinate 16,424, forward strand.
TGCTGAGAGCTCAACATGCTCCAGTACTCATGAACAAAAGGATGGACCTAAAGGGATGAAGAGCCAAAGTTTGCAGTTTTCTTGGTTACTCAGGTCAGTTGAATTTAAAGCTGAATGTAAAGTTGCAAACGAGTTTCTGAATACTGACAGCCTTGCCAAAATCTGGTGCATGAAATTCAAAGTAATACATCTAAGGAGAATCTATTGTAACTGTACTTACTCAGAGGTGGATACTAAAGCAGCTCCCTCTGAGGGAGGCACTGGAGTTGCCATACTCTGAATATTTGAAGCCACAGATAAAATTTAAGAATGTTTTTAAACCTAATGTAAGTGCCCTACATGTGAAAGTATTACACTTGTGTTTGTTTAGGTACATCTGCACTCAACCCCAGCTTGGTTTTTCAGACACATATCCACATGATATCCCTCCTTCCAGGATGACTGTTTGCTTACCTATGCTTACTCTGCTGCTTGACATGTTGTTGACTAAGTATGACCTCTGTTTTTTCAGTTCTGGTTCATAGCCAACATATTTCCATGTGAAATTTTATGATCCTGATATTGGTACCTAAGTATTGACTTATGTATATCTCACTTCCAGCAAATATTTTAGCTGTATCTTGTATTTTTTTCAGTGAAAACCACAGTGCAATGGCATTTGTGTCTCCAGTACATGCCTGTCACTATCCAAAAGATCAGATTTCCCTAGTCCTTCAGGCAAACAAAGACAAAGCAGGGTCACAGCTAGGAAGCTATGAGATGTTAAGACAGGCTAGCAGATAAATTGTCTGAGAGAAGAGCAAAGAATTAAAGCTGATAACCTATTTAAGTCATCTTTCCACATGGTGAAGAGCTGGACAAGACTTTGTCTTGGGGAAATAACCAAGGGTTGCAGGTTTGTTGAACATTAGCAAGGTGGAAATTAAATACAGAATCAACAAGGACTCAGAGAACGATGAGTCAGCTGATGTGGAGACGTCTTTGTTATACAGAAGAGCAGCTGGCTGCCAGAGTGTGATGAGTATCCTGATGGAAAGCACGATTCTTAATCTTCCCGCTTTGTTGACAACACCTTCTTAAACCTGAGCAGCTCCAGTTACATAAAGAAAACCTCAGCTGGTAAGTATTTCTCCTTTGGTTTCTTCTTATCTTTCTTGGTTGTGAGTAATGGATATTATATATGATGATGCAGATTGTGTTTTCCTTCCTTATTTTGTGTTTCTCTGGCTCATACTATACTGGACAGATGTATTTATATAGATACAGAGTGTGTGTGTGTGTACATATATGTGGCACATCCAGCCACATAAACAGGTACTGACAGGATTTTCTGTGAGTCCAGTGTGAAAAAATAATTTGGTGTGTTTAAAACTCTTGATTTGATTCCAATCTAGATAAGAAATTCATAGAATGCAATTTCTGAATGGTCTGGCTGTAGATACAATTTTTGACAAAATGTAGATAAAATCTTTACATTACCATTTTTTGAAACTGTGGTCATCTCGATTTAGATGTAGATTATTTGAAGCTAATAAATCAAGTGATCTATGTGGATGCAGAGGCTTTGTATGGTGCTGATGTTTTCAGAGTGTCACCATGCTCTATGGATCCCCTTTGTACCAGACGCCTGTTGCACTCAAAGAAGGTAAAATTAATGATGACAAATTGATTCCCTGGCCTTCCTTCTCACCCTTTCCTCCTGCGTTTCATCCAGTCACTTCAGTCTGTGTATGAGAAAATGGCACAGGTATTTCTCTATTTTGGGAAAGAAGTTTAAGACTATATCCATGGGTGCTGGGCAGCATAATAGTAGGCATTGCAGAATGACAGTTAAAATATACAGAGCTGTTCTGGAATTGTCAAAGTTGGCATCAAAGGTAAACAGTGTGCTTTGCTAGAACACACAGTTCCCTATTAAGACACAATGCAAGCATAGGGATGTCCTCCTTGAGATTCTTTCAATTCTGTGGAGCATTTACAACTGTGCTAAATTTAAATTGGAAATATAATTTCCATTTAATTATTAGGGAAGAAACAGTTAGCTTTTTCTACCTAATCTTTCCTTGCTAATGACCCTCTGTGTCTGCTGAACTACTCCCTGTTTTCTCTGAGTCATTACACCCTTCTGGCAGATGAAAAAAATGTACTGTGTATGTATAAAACTTAAAAATCTACTCATAATGGGTATTCCTAGCATGAAATAAGGGTGCTTTGTGGGGAGTAGGAGTTAGTTATTTCCATGCAAGATTATCCTAAATTTCAGTAAGCACATCAGGAAAAATTGGTTCCCTTTGGCAACCAGTGTTTTCTGACAAGAAAAGCAAGCACTATTAACTGGGATTTAAAAGCTGAGCTCAGTTTGAACTGTAACAGTTGGGACCTACAAAAATGTTAGAATTATTGTTCAGTTCTTAGAAACACTTAAACATCTGGATGTTTTACACTGAAGAATAAAAATTTCAAAAGAAAAATATTTAGGGCAAAGGGGTCTGGATTCAGGATATATTTTTCAGACTTCATAAGTGAATCAAAATTTCAAAACTTCAGATATTGTATGGTTCAAACCTTCCTTCTTAAGGGAGTTTTACAAAGCTAGTAGATGAAGAGATGTTTCGTATGACTATGAAACAATGTTTGAGTGAAACATTATCAAAAAGAATAAAAATTAAATCTTGACATCTCAATTGCAAAACTCCTTGAAAATTCTAGTAGACTGATAATAGGCTGATGACAGTAAATCAAAGATAATAAAAAATAATTGTTTCCTTACAGAAGTAACTACCCAGTCACTTGTTATTAGTAAGTGAATTGTCGCTAAGTGATTACTAATTAAATTTTGGACATTTAGAAATAGTAATAATTGAACTGCTTTGATGAGTATTTGTGGTTATTTTTAAATTGATAAACTTCTTACTAGTAGTGGCTTCATAAGAGGATGTTGTATTTGTTTGAATTTTTGGTAATATAAAAAAAGGCAGAAACTGTAAAAATATCATATTTCATTATGGTTTTCTGCTACTGCTGGTTTTAAGCTTCAAATAGATGAAACGTTACAAAGGTCAGTATATGGAGAAGCTTGAAATGACACGAAATGGCAGGAGGCCTTCAGGACATAAAGGCATAGAAGTAAACATGCTGTGATGAATAGCTGAAGACATCGTGACAAAAATATTAAAAAAATAAGTACAGGATGAGAAATACAAAGATTTTCAGCCAAAAGAAATTGATATGAAAAGTATAGAGAGAAATAGGGAAAGACATTGAAATTCTGATATAACAATTCAGACCAAGATTCTCACAAATACCCAGAGAAACCCAGTATGATTTTGTGGTTGGTCACATCACATACCAGAATGGGACATAGTAATTAATAGTGCAATTACACTTAGATCATGGCATTCCTTCTGGGCAGAAGAGAGCTGGAAGAAGTTAAGAGCAGATGCAGAAATAAAAAAGGTAAGTGGCTGGAAGGTTTGGGTTATGAGAGGTTATTGAAGTAGGTAAATATACTGCATAACTTGGCTAAGTGACAGCTCACTGGACAGCTAACTATGGACATTGGAAGGGTATATACAGGAGGATGAAAGAAGAGTTTCAGGTGTCTTCAAAAATAGCAGACAACGTAATGGGGGAAACATTCATCTTGCTAAAAGGAGATCATTTAACAATAATGTCTTGTAGGTCATTCACAGTGGTGGAAACATAGGAGGGTGCTGAACAGCACATAAGGAACAATGAATGGGAAGGAGGTGGCCTGGTAATGAGAAGTAAAGCAGACATAAACAACAGGCGGGGGTGGAGGGGAAATGTCTTGTTCTTTCCTTTTCCCAACCATGCTTGGCTAGTCTTCCTGTTACTGTACTGGAACTGTTTTCTAGAGGACAATTGTTCTGCTGAGCAGCAGGGGTTTCATCTGCTAGAGCCTTTCCAGGTCTAGCTTAGTTGAACATTTTATCTCAGTGACTGAGAATTCTTTGAGTCCTGCTTAGAGCATACATTCCATATGAATGACAGTGGATTTTTAGTTAGCAGCAACCACATTAATTGCCTTTTTTTCATGTGACTTGTAGCAAGAACTCTGATGTTAAGAGAGCCTGAACTCAAGGTTGGCCTGGGACTGCAGGGGATGCATGCTTATCCAGAGTAATTCCCATTGCCTACAGTGGAGAAGGACTTGGAGCTGTTTGAGCAAGTCCAGAGAAGGCCCTTTAACATGCTCTGAGGGCTGGAGCACCTCTCCTATGAAGACAGGATGAGACAGTTTGGCTTGTTCAGCCTGTAGAAGAGAAGGCTTAGGGAAGACCTTAGAGCAGCCTTCCAGTATCTAACAGGACCCTACAAGGAACCTGTAGAGAGACTTTTTATAAGGGAATGTAGTGATAGGACAAGAGGGAATGTCTTTTAAGATTGAACAGGGGAGATTTAGAGTAGGTATTAGGAAGAAGTTCTTAACTGTGAGGTTGGCAAGACACTGGCAGAGGTTGCCCACAGAAGCTGTGGCTGCCCCATCCCTAGCAGTGTTCAAGGCCAGGCTGGACAGAGCTTTGAGCAACCTGGTCTAGTGGAATGTGTCTGCCTGTGACAGGGTGGTTGGAGCTAGATGATCCTTAATGTCCCTTTCAACCCAAACCATTCTATGATCCTATGATACAGTGACAACAACTAACTGGGTGATTGTTTCAGAAATGATAGTATTCCATGTCTATTATTTAGTGATGTTTTATGGGCCAACAGAAATCAGAAGGCTTGAGAACATAACTGGAAAGATGGAATATGAGTGGGAAAGGTTTATGGCAGAAGGATTTGCTTGCTGACCTTTAGCCATTGGCAGTGTTAAAATAAATTCGAAGGAAATACACGTAGGAAATTGGTTGTCTGAAACAAATAATGGCCTGAAAGAGCTGTTTGCTGCCTTAGGCAAAGCTTAAAACCAAAGACGTAGTTAATCAATCATTAACCACAGTAATGATTTGTTTTCAACAGTTTATTATAAGAAAAACAGTATTTTAATGTCATGTCTGAGAATTATTACTCAAGCTTTAAAAATATCTCCTAGTTAGGCTTAGGATAAAGGATTTTGTCTTGAAAAATGAATGTGTGAACACGAGAATTAACTCCCCAAGGGAAATGCAAGATCACATAGGATTTTGAATGAATGTAGAAGGTGGCCCATTTCACACCAGCCTTCAAGCATACAAGTAAAATAAAGCAGAGGCTTAAATTTCTTTGACGTCAATGGGACTTCAACAGGGCTTAAGTGACGTCCTGATTAGAGAGGCTTCCATCACCTCATGCTTCTGCTGATTTAAAACAGGACTGAAATGAAAGTCCTTCAAGACTATGTACCCTTTTATGGGGTATTAAAGTTCTGTTTGCAAATATGTGCACAATAGAATAAAAATGCAGTGACAAGTCATATTCAGAACCACAGCTAGCCAGATTATTTGTTGCAAATTTTTATCTAGCTTTTCACAATTTTCTACACAGGAAACTTCATTTGGGAATGTACAGAAAGATGTTTCCTTAGGGAAATTGAATTAGATGCCATCCTGCCACATGAGAAAGGAGGGAAGAGGTAGCCAGCAAGGAAACAAGTTTTATTCTGATAAACAGATAACCAGTGATAGGCTGGTTTGTCTCACTGAAACATTTTACTGTCACATATTAAAAAAAATGTTGTTTATAATTCACTTTCCAATAATTTTTTCTTCAGCTGTTTTACTTGGCAACTTCGCAGGAGTAAGCCCTGTTGTATTCGTGGTAAATATGGAGCTATGTCCCTTAGGAAAGTTTAATTTGGGCATATCAGGGATGTAAAGAATCATAATCATTGAGGACTAACCTGTTGCACCCATATAGTCATTAACAATAGGTATTATGCTCTACCAAATAATAATATCCTCTACTAATTCATGTATAAGGTTTGTTTTATTTGGCAAAGTACTGTATATTCTTTTCCACTAGATAGTGATACTTGTAAGGGGCAAGTAGATTAAACAGGAAGCTAAAAGCTTTTCAAAAATTGCAATGCTATGCTTTGATACATTTAGTCTGTATTTACTGAAATGGAGGATTGCAGCCGCCTTCTTTTCCAGGCAAGAAAGCTGTTTTTCTGGTTTTCTGCAGTATGAGTTTTGGTTCTCCCCCCAGGCAGTGAGACTTGCAGTTTAAAGGAAGGATTATGGAGTGAGGCGCTCCCAGAAGAGTGAGAGACACTGCCTGGTGGGGTCAGGAAGCCACTGTATTCAATGAGATGGTGGTGCCTTCATTCACTGCCACCTCATTGGCGTTGGTCAGTAGCATACACTGGAAAAAAGGAAGTAAGAAAAGGTCAAATACTGTGTTCAGCATTCAGCAAGCAATGTTTTAAGAACTTACTGAGGCTGAGGTAATTCCTGTGACAAAGCATTTAATGGCTGCACATGGACATGTCTTTCATGTACTTCTCTAAATTCTGAGTTTGCTTAGTATTTGGACCTTTACAGTATCTTCTGTTAGGGATCTCCAAAGTTTTCTTATGTGACAAAAAACTACCTGATTCTAGGAGGGTACAGTTCATTAGTGTAAGATGTAATGAGTGAAAAGCCTAAGGCACAACCGGTGTTTTTTTAGGAATCAGCCATCTCAGAGATTTTAATTCTTTATTAATTTAGCTACAATAGATTCCCCCAGATCGCTTTATCCCAGCACAGAGCATGCATCTTTAGAGCTGCAGAACAAGGTCCATAGGGCGAAAGTCTTGTCTTGCCTTGTACAGACCTGAGCAGCAGCACTAGGGATGCAAGACTGGGGTGAGGCGACTCACTTTTTGCTGTTACTGATGCATTGTTACAATCTGAGATCAGTCTGGCACTCCACACTGCTCAGCACTCCTCCCCCTTCTTGTCTCATTAGACTAAGCTGTTTGAGGAAGCACATTTGCTAGCTGTGCTTTTGGAGGTCAGTCACACTGGGGCCTTACACTTGGTGAAAGCCTAACAACTCAAATAACAAGAAGATAATAAAAGAAATGACAACTCTTTAGTGTGTGTGTGTGTGTGTGGAATATATATATATATGTGGGGAATATGTATATATATACACACACACACACATATATATATATGTATATATGTATATATATAATTAATTTGACCCCAGAAGCTTTCAGTCTGCTCTAGTGTTGCATCAATGGCACAATGCACATGTGTCAGTCTGCCTGCAGGTTGAAATAGGCTCTGCTGTGTAGGTTCATGCTTTAGAAATTATCTCTAGAATTAAAAAATTAAATGGAAGTTTAAGAGAATGAGGAAAGCTATAGGAAAATTACCCAGAGTGTATTTGTAACTCATCTGTGCAAAAGAGCAAATCGAGATATTCCCAAGCCCCAGCTTCTGAGCCATGCAGTGCAGCCTTTTTCTTGCCATATTGGGTAGCCCAGGTTTGCCTGTAGGATTGTAAGAAAATATTTCTGAATATATCATGTGTTTTTCAGCTTTTCTGTGTTGGTCTCTGTGTTGCTTGCTTTGGATATTTCCAGGTTTTACTTTAATTTCTTAACTTCTACTTTGGTATTTTGAGATTGCCACTGGGGTGACGTTGGTGATGTTTGTTTGGTCTTTATGTTTTCCAGCCATTTCTGGGAGCAGATGTCTTTAATCATTAGAATACTTTGTTTCAGAAATAAGTAACAGAAGTATTTATAACAGTACATATAATTTATAACAGTACATATAATTTATAACAGTACATATAATTAATTGCCAGGATCAATTTGATAAGTAACAGCAACTCAAAAATTCAGCTTTCAAACAGTAAGAAATCTTTAGGTTTACTCTTATTCAGGAGTGCCTTTGACCACTTATAAAGAAAGGATTTCATGGTTGTCAGGGAAAGATGTGTAAGTCTATATAATCTCTGAGAAACAGCTGGCTCCTGATTTTCTTAGTTTTATTTGTATATTAAGGCAAACATTTGAGACATGTTTAACTTCCAGATGATCTATTCCTAATGATGCAAAACAAAAACAAAGCCAGAAAAAGATACAATTTTCTCATTCTGGAAATGTAAAAAATTATTACTTCTGAGTGTATTCTGCAAATTTGGATGCAATTCTTCCCAAGCTTTAAAAATTGCAGGTTACGAGATTGTTCCATACAAGACTTATTTTGATTGTTTGATGCCTGGTACCCGATAGCATTTGTACACTGAGTTTATCTGTCCTAGAAGTACTTTGAAAATTCAGATTCAGCCTCAGTACACAAAAATGTCGTGGTTTCCTTGTAATGGAAAAGTATTGAGGGTCCATAACTCTTACAGGTAGAACAATCTCCTATTTGAGTTTAACTTCTTTTATAGAGTGTTTATTCATGGTTAGAGAATATTTTTATATGCTTTGCTTTTGTTATAATAGAATTTAGGCAATTAGGAACATATTAAAAAATAAAGTCATCGGTCTACCTAGTGTAGTTTCTCATATTGGTCTTTGGTGCAGTTTTCTTATGTCTAACTTAGTTTGTGGACATGAGACAAATTAACGCTCAGGAGAATGAATACAAAATAATCCAAAGAGATTAAAGCTGAATTTAATCAGCTGAAGATGCAATACTTAGCAAATACATTTCTCAAGAGCTTCTTAATGTTGATCTGTCATACCTGGATTTCTGGGTGGTGAGCAGTCCCTGGAGATTTCTCTGCTCTTTAGCAGCAGGAGGCACATTTTGGAAATAGCACCTGAGATTTTCACTACTCCTGGCTTACCTTTCATTATAATTTCTGATATAGTTATCGAGTATCTTCTTGTGTTCACAGCAAAACTCAGATTGATTTTAGTCAAAAAAGCAGCAGAAGACTAATGGACATTTGGGGGGCAGGGGAGCAGAACCCCTTAAAAATCACTTTCTTAACTGCCTGAGCAAATAGTTCCACTAAAACCAGAATTGTATTAACCTGAATAAGAAATAAATCTCTGGAGTATTTAAAATGTTTAATTGAAACAGGGTATTGCAGAAGAAACATTTTTTTAAAAAAAAGTCAGAAGAAAAATTAATGCCAAAATGAGACATTGGAGATTTTCTTACAGTGCAATGTCATAGTAGTGGAAATTTTGTTGTAAATAATACAATGAGAATCTTTGCCATGAAAAAAAAAAAAGAAGAAAAAAGAAAAGGAAAAAGGGCATTATAATAGAAATGGATTCATTTAGAAAAGGAAATGTGCAAGTTACCCTTTAACTGTGGTGTTGCCTTTGAAGAACCTGAATGAAATATGCAGAAAACCAGTGACCTGTGATGCTAATAATAGTGTGTCAATTATGCAATAATTCTCAAAAGGGCAAACAAGGTTGTCCAAACACTACCTTCAACTATTTAGAAGAAATATTTTATCTCCTGAAAAGTGTTTCTCAAATATAAACCATGGATTCCTTTCAGTTTTCTTGTGATACTTACGCAAGTTCTTTGAAGAAAACATAATTTGCTTGATTGAAGCCTTAGCCCTCTTCAGAACTATCTGCTCAAGCACAGCAAGTGTTCAACCTGCTCTATTTTTTCAATGTCAGAAACTTATTTCTGAAAATTCCTTTTTTTTTTTTAAATCATGCATTTTTTCCATAAGTCCTCTTTGCACACAAAACACTTAAAAAGCCAGAATAAGCAAACATCCTGCAAATACCTATTCCCAAGAGTAGTAGCATTTTCTTTGTTTGAATGAATTCCATGAGTAAAGGTTTGTGACAAAGAACATGACTGTAAAGGATGGGACATGATGAAGTCCTTGAATGACCTACATTCGTATTCTTGTTACTGCTGTGATAAACAGACTACAGTCTATGTGTACTTCTCTGCTTTTCACTGATGTGACCTCCCACACTCCTGAATATTTTTCTTTGAATATTTTGAACCACTCTACTGTTTAGTAGTGAGGTTGACTTAACTTCTTTTGATTTCTGTGTTGATGCAGGTTTTTTCAGATCACAAAGTCTTCATTAGGTACTGATTTTTAATGTATTTCGTATTGTTTGCTGCTTACACTGGTTTTATTCTATTCTTTTAGATGCATACAAGGTGTAACAGGAGCACTCAAGGATGATAGCAAATTGTAGGAAATATAAGTAAATTTAATGCATCCATCCTCCATACAGCAGAAGTCAATGATATTTCCACAGTGGAGCCATTCTTCATAGGATGGGGTTAGAGGGAAGATCTTAATAGATGAATTTTGGGACAGATTGATAACAGAACTATAAGCGTAGCTCATGTAACAAAATTTTGAACTGCTAATTTGGACATGTGCACCCTATCACTTGATTCAGTTTCACTGTGAGGTCAGTAGCTGGTGTACTACCCATTTTTCTTAACAATGGTTGTAGGGTAGAGCCACAAGATTTCAAGGGGAAATCATGCCTTACAAATACACTTTGAAGATGTCGACCACCTTTTAGGTAATCCAATTTGATAAACTGGGCTTTTTGTAAAGAAGGTAGAATATTCACAGTCCTCTCATGGATTAATAACTGGTTAAAAGAAAGGAAAAAGTATAGGAAGGAGTGTTGACTTTTCGTAACAGAGCAATAACCAGCGGAATCTCTTGCTGGAGCCTATGCCATTTACTGTATTCATTCAGAGAAAAAAAAATGGTTTAAGAGTGTAGAAGCCAGCTTTGCAGCAACCAGAATTATCTCTATGTCTAGAACTGCAGCACATACACACAGATGAAGATTCAAATTCAGTATTACTATTTAGGAAGAAGAGCTGGTCATCACCGTGGCTAGCTCAGCAGTCAGCAAAAGGCATGTAGGAAGTTAAAAATAGGAAGGGAACAGAAAACAAGCAAAGCCGTTGTTATTGTATGAACTCACAGTTACCCTGTGTTTTGAATGACACATGTCATTCTACTCAGCTTTCTTACAAAGAATATAGAAGACAGAAAATGTAAATGAAAGACCAGTGACTTATGCACCTCAAGAAAAAAAACAAAACAAAACATGGATTTTTCAGATGGAAAAGAGGTGAAAGACATAAGTCTGTAAGTGACTGGTGATTTGAAAAAGGTGTATAAAAAATTACTCACTGTTACTTACAGCACAACTTAGCTTCAGCTAATAAACCTGTACACAAACAAGGAAAAGAAATTAAGCTTTCTATCAACTCAAATTGTGGAATTTCTAGACATAGGAAGATACAGAGGCTGAAGGTACTCCATCAAAAAGATTAGACAGGTATGAAAAGAGTAATGGCCGCAGACAGATATTTAAAAATCAGGGTCCTGGTGCAATGCCAAGGGGAGGAAGTCCTTAGTCTGCACTGTCACTGTCAGGGAAAGAAGCACGTTAAACCTTTTCTCATTCCTATAGTTTTTCTCTACATCCCACCACTGGCACAGTCGAAGACAAGGTACTGGACAAGAAGGAAGGTTGGAAATTACAGTAAAGACAGCAGATCTTCAGAATAATGAACTCCTGTCCTGGGTTCATCTACAGCAGTCATTTTTTCTCCTTCTTAGTAGCTGGTGAATTATTTTTAGCCCGGTGGGCCCATGACACCTCAGGCCATCCAGGCAGAGATGCAACATATAGATGGGCTTGTGATCAAGGGGTGGACTTAACAATGGGCACTATTGCCCAGGTTATTCATGAATGTGAAATATGTGCTGCAATTATGCAAGCCAAGCGGTTATAGCCTCTCTGGTATGGAGGA
>NW_009937299.1:0-12038 GCF_000696875.1 Nestor notabilis
GGGGCGGGGGGGGGACGGACGACACGCTCCGTGCGGCTAATTCCATCATGCTAGGGTTAAATCACGGGTCTGGGGCTTTTTGAGGTGGAGTGGATGCGAGGAGGAGTGCTTTTAAAGGGGGGATTGGGAATGCATGGTAGTTTTTGAGGCTGTGAAGAAAGAATTGACTACAGAGGGAGAGATACTGAAGAGGTGAAGTGGGTACTTCGCTAAAGAATCAGGAAGGTTATCTGCTTTAGGTAGTTTCCATCGTTAACAGCAGTCAGATTAAACAGCCCTGTGTTAAGGCTTCCCTAAACGGAATGTCTGGAAAGCCCCAAATTGCTGGTTGTGTTACCTTAGCCACTGGAAATAACAATCGGTGCAGCTTCATCCCGAGTGTGCCGCTGGCTGCAGGCAGTTAATCGAGGGATCTTGTGCAGGTAAGGCTACAGAAACTGCAAAGCCGTTCCCGGCGATAGCTAAAGAAGCTGTAACAAAACCAACAAACTGTCATCCTTGTAGGGCTTTCCTGTAAATGTGTTTCGGCGTGATTACAAAATCTCCAGTTTCCATTGCTGACTGTGGCGGAACGGTATGTTGATATCCCAATGGTGTTTGTTAGCGTGGTACTGAACGCCACTCAGTAGTGCCCGATGTTGGGTCAGCTGTTCCAGACCTTTGAATTGTAGTTAAATGCAGCAAAACTTGTTAGCGGAAACAAACCTTTAGAGAGACTTAAATGTAAAAGATTATGAAAATCCATTGTGGGAGAGCAGAATGTATGCAGTGTTTTCCACAAGAAAATGGAGATTTTGGAAGGTCATCAGTAAGTAATTCCCATAATCGTCATCACTGCAATTCTGAACCTCTCTTGATATCCAAAGGCAATTGGTTACAATTTTGATGCAGTTCAGATTTTAAAAACTGCATTTACTCCCTGACCCCCTCCAAAAAAACCGATGTACAGACAAGGCAGAGATTATGCAGGAGCGTTCCTCAGGCACATGCCATGCTTCTTTGACCTCTGCACTTAATTTTTCACTCTCCTTTTCCACTTTAATAAGTCTCTCCTAACACTATGAATTATATACAATCGTGGATTTCATTTAGATTCTGTTACCTACAGCTGTGATTTTGTGTGATTTTGTTTTTGGTGGTTTTTTTTTAAGTGAAAGTGAAGGAAAACATTGCCCAGGGATTTTTTTTTTTGTGATGCCCTAGTTTTAAGCTACTGGAATGTAAGGACAGCAGAGAGTTTGCTGCTGTCATTTTCTATTTACGTTTTTCTTGGGAAATTGGATGGAGTCAAATTACCACAGTATTTTCTTAAAGTGTAGCTTTTATTTTAGTTTGTTGGTTTTGCCTGGTCTCTTGTACTGACAACGAGAATAAATATTTGCAAGAAATTCAAACATCACGTTTAATTAGGATACAACAGCAGTGTATAACGTATGCCTCTAGTATGCATCTTTGTAGCTGATGAGACTACATATCCCAACATACAACTCTGTACTTTCTCCTTAGCTGTGGATCAAGATGGGATACAGATGGCTGGGACCTGTGGTCACTAGAGTCATTACAGTCAATGAGGCAGTAACAAGAACCACTGTTTCAACTGGTGTTGAAACTTTCAACACTGCATCATAAACCGTAACTGAATTATCAAAGATTCATATTTCACTGTTTGGAACAAGAAAATCCTATTAGCACAATACGGTATATTTAAAATGACCTGCTGTTCCATGGTGTATTTTCAGAGAATATTATTTTTAGAGATCTTTTTTTTCTGCTTTCTGTTACAGCTTCAGAAAAGTCTTTAGATGGATGGTATTTGCCAAGAGTATTTCTAAACAAAATCTATGTGTCTAAATAAATGGATATTTACCACCTATGCACACCTGGTTATTGTAGGCAGGAGGATGGTTTTGTTCAATGCATTCATTAAAAATGTCAGTTTAGAAAATTTCACACTTTTCCCAGTGAAGCTGTTCCCAATAGCATCACTTCCCATCAGAAAAGAATATGGGACTGCAGTTGCTACTGGGATTGCATGGCAATTTAATTCCAGTGTGGAATCAGTTTCCATTGCAAGGGCCATATTCTGTCTGAGTCTGCTGTAATCTCTGCGTGTTGGTTTTGCCCAAAGCTCCTTTTAGCTCTTTAAGTTTTAATACCAGTTGGTTAAACTTCTTTTCTTACAAGGCATATCACAAGGTGTGGGAATTTTGACTGTATGTTCTTTAAACAGGGGACATTTAATACAAATATTAACTGTCATAGAATCATGGAATAGTTTGAGTTGGAAGGGACCTTCTAAGGGCATTTGTCCAAACTCCCTGCAGTGAGCAGTGACATCTTCAACTAGATCAGGTTGCCCAGAGCCACATCCAGCCTGGCCTTGAATGTCTCCAGGGATGGTTGCATTCCACCACCTGTCTGGGCAGCCCGTTCCAGTATTTTACCACCCTCATTTTAGAAAATTTCTTCTTCACATCCAGCCTTAATCTCCCTTCTTTCAGTTTAAAACCATCACCCCACATCCTGTTGCAACAGGCCTTGCTAAAAAGTCTCTTCCCATCTTTCTTATAGGTCCCTATTAAGAACTGAAAGGCTGCAATAAGGTCTCCCTAGCGTCTTTTCTTTTACATGCTGAAAAACCCCGGCTGTCTCAGCCTTTCATCATAGATGTGTTCCATCCCTCTGATCATTTTTGTGGCCCTCCCCTGGACCTTTTCCAACTGATCCATATCTTTCCTATTCTGAGGACTCCAAAGCTGGATGCAGTATGCCAGGTGAAGTTGCAAGATTTAGATTTTTTGATCCCTAAGTGAAGAAGTTGTACTTCTTTCCGTGTCGCACATGTAGTTTTTTCAAAAGGTCAGAAAAAGCAGAGCCTTTAGGTTTCAGCTTCCCTTACTTATCATCCCAGTTTCCCTTCTCTATATTGTCTAATGTACGTGGGAAATAATATATTTGAAGTTACTTTGCACTCTAAAGAGCTGGTAGACTGTGGGGGTTTGTTTTGCATGGAATAGGATTTGTATCACCTAGTAATACTTATCTAAATATTAGATGTATAATTAAGCTGTTGTCCAGGCTGTCGTGGTCCAGTGGAAGGAGACAGGCACCTTCACATGGTTGTTACTGCAGTGCTTACACTGGTGTCTGAAGCAGGTTAGATGAGTTGCCTTCTGAAGGTGAATTTCCTCTCCTGTGGTTTCTGTGACTACAGAAGATTCTGAGATGACTACCTAGACTAGACCCTCAATTTTTAGGTGGCTAAAATTAATTACCTGTGGTGCTTAGAGGTTATCTAATAGAAATCTTAATATTAATAATACGCATGGCCTGTCATAGTGTGATTGTGAGCTTGCCAGAACTTTATACTTGGCTTGTGAAATATTGATGCCCTGCCCAATCTTTTCTCCAGCATGTTGTTCCGACTTCTGGAATCTAAACATCAGCTGGATGACTGTTGCTGCAGGCTTTACGTCCTGGTACTATTCCTGCAACACCTTGGTGTGATGGCATGTGTAGGTACCTGGGAAGGCAGCCGTGCTGTTGGAAACTCCATAAAATGCCTGTACTGTAGCTATGATTAATAATCACATGATGTTTAAATCATCTAAAGCACACACCTAGGGTGTATCCTGTAACCAAACTGAATTTACCTGAGAGATGGCACAGAGATTTTGGTCTTTTGAAGAACATCATATGCAAACATCCCACATTCTTGAAGTGCAGCAGTTCCGATACAGTTCGCTTTCTGCTGAATTCTAGGAAAGTGCTGTGCAAATGCTGCACTTTGGCCCTTGAAAGACAAAATTTATGCTCTCCTGATAGCTTTTTAAATTGAGTTTCAAACAATTAACACATTTGTTAAGAAACAAATGCCTGTAATTTTCAATCTACAAAATTAGGTACAGAATTACTAGGGCATCGCAAGATGGTTTTCTTATTCTAGCTGTGAAGGAAAGACAGCAATTCTCGGTTACGAGTTTTGTTTTTCCAGTAAGAATTTGCTGAAGCAATTCAGGAAAATCAGCAAAAGCTGATTTTACAGTAAAGACCAAACTATGAATAGAGGGGAAATCCTTTTATGCTGAAAATTAATATAAAGCTTTATTCTAGAATATTTCTATTATTTTTTCCAGTTTTCTATGTGAAATATGGGAAAAACATGGTGCCTCCCAATTTCTTCAAAATTTTCTGCAAAAATGTCCAAAGTAAGATGACAAAAATTCAGGCAGCTCAGGAAGATTGTCTGGGTTCTCAGAACTCATCTGCAAATGACATGCATTTCACATGCTTCCTTCTATGCGTAGCAAAATGTTACTGAAGACCCGGTGGCCAGGAAAATTTGCTTTTCATGTGAAATGGCAAAATTTAAAAAGCATGTCAATATAGTCTACAAGCACTTTAAAGAAAATGAAAAATGAGGGGAAAAAGAGAACCATTTAAATATTGAGTCCCCCTCCCCTTCCCCAGAATCTCAGCTGCATCAGTAGTTCAAATGGAAAGGTCTTGCTAGAAAGCCTGTTTGTCCTGAACTAGTCTGGTTTGCCTCTTTTTGTATAACATGTTTGATGCCTGAAGAAGTGCTGGCATGGCCTTCCAGAGTAAGCCAGTTCATTTTGGCTGCTGTGCATCTACCACGTTCATGATGGTACTAGGTTATGGTCTTCTTGGGGCTGTCTGCATTGCTCTTCAATGCAGAAACCCTCAACCAGCTTAAAGCAACATCAGTAAAAAACAGAAGTTGGTTTGAAGTACTCTAAGGGCTGGGTTGAATTGATGCTTGACAGGACCCCAGCATAGGCACCTTTCTGCGGTTCTTTCCAAGCTGAAGGGGATACACCTTATTGCATCATCATCTGTCAGTGGTCAGTGCTTACAAGATCTTAATGTTCAGTTGCTGAAAGTTGTAATTTTCTTGACAGGATCTTCTTTTGCTATAAGATGAGCTGTGAAGTAGAAAACAACCAGAATATTTTATCAGCTAAGCTTTAGCCCATTCCGTTCACTAGTTGGTTCTTCTGTTTTAAAAATGTGAGGGTAAATGTAAGTTGCTGTTTTCATTTGCTATTAGTAGTCTGTGCATGAAGGTCTGTATCCTTACTTAAGTCAGGGACAAAGCTTCCATTGACCTCAGTGTTGCAGGATCAAACCCTTAGTAATTAGCATGTTGTAAAAACAGCTGTTATCCCAGCCAATTTTAATGGACCTGCCTACAATTGTCAGTTGTTTAACCTAAAAATTAGCTTAGCAATCATAGCTAAAATTACATGTCAGACTGTTGATGCGTAAGAATACTTCGTACTGAGTCATCAAGAGTCTTGTGATGCTCTTAGAGTCTTATAATTATTAACATTCAAGCAAGAGATTCTGAAATTAAAGACTGGAATTTCCAGATGTGAAGGATGCTCTGATGAGAGGATAAAATTTATATTCTGTAAACTCAATTTTTTTGTATTACTAGTTCTTTTTTTTTAAATAGCTGGATCTAGTTGCCTTCTTTGTACAGCCAAACACAACTTACTTTTTGCTATACTAATTTATATAAACCTGTTGAATCAATTGTCTCTCTTAACAGGCCTGTTAGCTGGGACACAGCTGAGGAGATAGTTCTGTATGTGTATGTCAGTTAAACAGTTAAATTACACTAAAAGCAGCATGTCAGAATCAAACAGCCAAGGTGTGGAGATATCTGAAATCTGAACATTGCTTAGTAGTTTTCAAAACAGGTTTTCCACAGTGCCAGGGATTCTGGAGAGTCCAGGATTTAAAGAATAACCCTGTCCTGGAGCTGGATTTTACCACTTCACTTACGTCTTTTTTTTAGTTGACAACATAACTGAAGTTTAAGTTTAGTTTCATTACATAGGAGCTGATGTGGTATGACTGTCAAAAGTAAAGACATTGTTTCATGTTTGCTGGCATAAGGGACTTGATAAAAAGGGATATGAGATCACAAGCTATATTTGATGGTTTTCTTAGGCAAGCAAAACAAGTATAATTTGGATTTCTAGCATTTTTGTGACAACCCATGATGGTGTGTTTCTTAGGGATGGTACAAACCAAAATACTAGCAAAGCATTTCCACTGTGAAAAGAATATGCTTGTTGTGCATGGCAAGCTCAGAGTTTCAGGAGGAGGAACCTATGGGGAAAGGAAGATGAATTGCGGGTCACTTTAGCATATGTTATTTTGTAGAACATTTAAGTGCAAGCCATGTGATACAGCTTTGTCTCAGAGTATTACTCAAACCATGGATGCTACTTAGAGGTGATCCAAGTCTCCACCCAAAACAGAAAGGCATCCTTCCTTCTTGGGAAATTCAAGTTAATCCAGTGGATTAGGAGGCCAGCTACTTTTTGAGAAGTTTGGAAATGTGTTTGCTTTTAAAGATTTGAAATATGTTTTCTTGATTGTTTCAATTTATTGTATATCACTCATATATTTATTAAGACAAATTTATGTTTCCATTATATTTGTGTGTGTAAAGGCATACATTATATTTTTACAAATACATTTCTTTTTTTCATTTTTTAACCTTTATAGAAATAATCAAAATACTTGGCTAGTACTAGACATATATTGTGTTGCATTCTCATTACTCCCTTGTGATGTTTTACTCTATGTCCAAAATAAATAATATAATACCTTGTTAGAGACAAGATGAGGAAGAGGAAAAAACCTTGTCTTAAAACCATGAGAAAAATGATGAGGTGAAAAAGGGAAAGCAGTGGTGATGTTAATTCAGGAAAACAGGATTGAATCATTAGCTCGCTCTACAGAGGTCACAAGATTGCCATTTGATGACATAAATTTCAATTAATATAGACAGTGTCTCAACACAAAAGTAGCAGTTGACCTGAACTGAACCCAAGTTACATGAGAAGCTCATGACCAGTAACAGTTAGCAAACAGGAATTTTCCTGCAAGTGCAAACTGAAAAGCAAAGTTACGTACCTGCAAAGCACTAAGCAAACAATTCTGCTGCTCTCTAGGCAGAAATTGTGAATACTCAAAAATAGCTGATGTGCAATGCTTTGTTCTCATCTTGCTGTGAAAGTAACCTGCAAAGAAACCCACAGTAAAAACCAACACCATCCTAATGCAATTTCTCATGTTGCTGACAAAAATAAAGTTTAGGATCTTTTCTGAACATGAATCCTAGAAGCCCTGAAGTTGTTCCAGAGCCTTTCAAGTAAACTCAAGATTCCCACTGATGTCAGCAAGTCTGGATTGGGTTTAAATTTCTTATTCGCTCAGGGAATCATTAGTACTGTCAAAATAACTTTCATCAGATTAAGCTGGAGTAATGATACAGCAGTCACTTTTCATAAAATCATACAATAATTTTGGTTGGAAGGGACTTCTGGAGATCATCTAGTTCAAGCCCTGGCTCAAGGCAGGTCCAATGAGATGGAGTTACTTAGGTCTTTGTCCAGCTGAGTTTTTAATATCTTTGAGAATGGAAATTCCACCTCTCTGGTCACGTGTTTCTGTTTCCAGTCAGAACTTCCTGTGTTGCCATTTGTGTCTGTTGTCTCTTTTCTTATCACTATGCTCCTCTGAAGAGTCTGCATTTGAACTCAGCAATTAAAATCTTCCCTTTTCCTTCTTTTCTTACAGCTCAACAAAGATGGTTCTCCAAGTCTGTCTTTATCTTGGCGGCCCTCCACTGCACTGTCTCCAGCATGTTGAAGAATCTACTTACCCATGAAAGGTACCAGGAGACTGCTTAAATAGCTTTGATTTAAATACTTGTGGCTAGTATTTTGCCTGTTGCTGTGATATATGACATGCTTTTTAAACTCAGCTATGCAGTATAAAACATTACTATGTTTTGTGACTCTCCTGAACTTCTCTGTGTTGACACCTGTGCTACCATACACAGAAAGCTGATGGATCCTCAACAAAGGTTGTTTTCACTGAGGCTTAATGTCAAGTAAAATTTGGCTTCAGAAAGTGGAATAGGTGAAATGCTCATCAAATCATGTACACATATTGGGTTTGTGTTCCTGTAGATTTTAAACAAAACTTCTTGCAGCATACCATCCTACACAGCTCGAAGAGGAACAGGGCCATCCTCCTGACAGACCCACATCTGCCTGATCCTGTGCAGTGCAGGAGACTTGCTTAGATGTTGGTAGTATTGAAAGCAGTCTTAGAGCTGCCTTTTCTTGGTTTTGGTACCAGAAAGGGGCTGTTGGAGTACCAGGTGCACCGAACTTGCCCTCTCCCAACATCAGCATGTCCCACTCTTCAGCTGATTTAGAAAGCACTAGGTTCTAATTTACTTCTCTGACACTTAGGGATTTTCTGAGATGAACAATTACATCAGCTTTCTGTTTTATTGTGTTGCTGGAATGGAAGCTAAAATTTAGCCACTGTATTTCCTTATCTCTGCCTCCTTAAAATATATACTATCTAAGCAGGACTACTGCCCATGACTTTTGCTAACTGAAATAGAGAGGGAAAAAAACCACCCCCAGTAGTGTATGCTTCTAGAGCTCCTTACAGAACATCGTCATTAAAATGCCAATCCCAGGGTTCTGCTAAGAGCCAGGTCAGGCTTTGATCAGCTTTTTAGGCCATGTTCACTTTCGGACTTTTTGCCTGACAAATTCCACAGGTTCACATGCTTGATTATGCAATTACTTTCTTGAATTCATTAAAAATCTCTCCCCGTGCTCAGTTTACAGGCCCAAAACTGATCTTCCTCATCGTTTATATTCTGATAGTAAAAGGTTAAGAAACAGAAATCTGGATTTTTCTCTTTAAAATGTTGGCAGTGAGCCTGTTATTTTGTGTTCTGCTTTGGTACGACCAGCAGAGGGTGCCTGAACTAGAGAGCAAACCGTGTCCCTGATTTGTGCTTGAATTGATAACAATATGAGTGTAAAAAAGGAAATAAACTTTAGTTTCCTTCTCTATTAAAACCAAAGAGGAGTACATTAATGAAAATGCAGAGAACCTAACTGTCTTAGGAAATCTGCACTACTAAAACCCTAAAAAGTAGTGCTAATAATGATGAGAAAAAGTATTTGGAGACTAGGGAAGGAATTTTAATTATCTGATTCTGTCATTGGCTAACAGCTACTAAAGAACTGGTTCCCTGTGTTTGGGAAGACATTCCCTCCATAAGCTACTCTATAAGCTACCGCTGTGTAAGGGGACAGAGCAAGATAGAATCTTTCAGTGCAGGATTTAGAGCAGGTTCCTAATTTATGTTCTCTGGCCACCCCACAAAGAAGTTAGTTTCTGCTGACTACAGTGGGTGCTCAGGGAGACAAAACTCAGCAGAATCAGTCATTTGGACACCACCTTCTCCTCCTCCTGTCCCTCACTTAATATTAAATGTTGCATGAGAGAAAGTTTTTGGTAGTTCCTTTCATGAGTAGTCTTTTCAGTACCAGTGTAGAGAGCCTATGTGGAAAGAAACATTTATAGATTCATCACAATATATTTGAATTGAATAAATATTGTTTTACATATGTATATGTGTAACTGGAAAATTCCATATGTGGAAAGGGGATTCAAATCTTTCTATTGACTTTAGTGACCTGGAACTCTTAGCCTGGGAGGATAGACGCAGAACAGGGATCTAAGAATCAGAATGTACATATCAGTGATAAAGTCTGCCTCTTCTTCACCATCAGAAGAGGTTTGTTCTATATGAAGACAGCAAGAAAGCTTTTTTTTTTTTAAAAAAAGAAAAACATTAAATACTTCCTTTCCCTCAGTTATCCACCTATGATAAGATTCATCTAACATGGTTTGTTCAGCTGTGTTCTAGCCTTACCTATAGCTATTCCTCTAGAGTAAAAGTCCTTATATATTTGTATCTTGATGACTTCTAATATTTCATTTGATTGAATAATCATGAAGCATTATGTAAAAGTAATGTCACACAGTGGCATTATCAGCAAATGGAATTTTGTTCAACCCACCCAAACGTGCTCTGCATTTCTGTTTGTTGTGGTTTAAGCCCGGCCGGTAACTCATAACCACGCAGCACTCACTCACTCCCTGCCTTCTTCCTCCCTCTGCTCCCAGAGGGATGGGCAGGAGAATCGGAGGAATGTAACTCCCATGGCTTGAGATAAGAGCAGTCCAGTAACGAAGATATAGTACAAAACCACTACTGCTACCACCAATGATAATAATGATAAGGGAAATAACAAGGGGAGAGGACACAACCGCTCACCACCCGCCGACCGATACCCAGCCTGACCCGAGCAGCGATCTGGGCCTTCCAGGTGACTCCCCCCGGTTTCTATCCTGGGCATGACGTGCTGTGGTATGGCCAGTTTGGGTCAGGTGTCCTGTCTCTGCTTCCTCCCGGCTTCCCCTCCTCCCTGGCAGAGCATGAGACTGAGAAAGTCCTTGGTCAGAGTAAACATTACTTAGCAACAACTAAAAACATCGGTGTTATCAGCGTTGTTGCCAGGCTGAAAGTCAAAAACACAGCACTGCACCAGCTACTAAGAAGGAGAAAAAAATGACTGCTGTAGCTGAACCCAGGACACTGTTATTTATATAAACACAGGTGATGTAGTCACACCCCTTAATGTAAACTGAAGAAAGTATGTTATGAAAAGGAAATGGATAATACTACTCAAGGAATCGGGGTTCCATCACTGTCCCATTGCATTCACCAAATCTTATCATCATATAAATGGCCCACCTCCTGCAGCAAAGACTGGAGTTTTTCTGGAGTTCCTCTATTTCTCTGCATAAAAGTGCTTTGAATGTCAATACATAGAAAGAGAAGTCAAAGTAGGGTTGTCTAGAGGAATGAGCAGAGCTCAGGCAGGCAGACCTGAATAAAATTCACCCTTCTGTGAAAGAGGAATCTGGAACACTTAAGTCACATTGAAATATCCAGTTAGGTCAGTGAAGGAGACTTGATGGCCAGGAACTCTTTGTCTGGAGGTAAACATCCTTTAAAAAGTAACATGCCCCTTTTAAGCAGATACAGTTAATGCAGTGTCAGTAAAACCTTGTGGAGCACTTTGCAAATGAAAAGTGCAGCCAAGAGGTTTATAATCTGATTGAAAAAGTCATGGGTTTGAAATCTAGAAGAAGGGTGGGCTAAGTGTCACCGCAGGTGGCTGGGATTACTATGGAGTTCTGCAGCTTCAAACACAAGTGTCAGACTGGGTAGAGGATAGGAAATGGCTCTAATGAGGAAATCCTTCCCAGGGGATGCCACAGAAAGTCACTGACCAACAATTAGGAATCATCTACTTCTGTGTCTGAAGATGTTTCATGTATTTGTCCTGGCTGTCTGAATAAGAATTATCTTGCCACTGTATTTTTATATTACTGTTTTGTATTTTTCTGTGATGCTCTGTTGTTTGGAGATGCTTTCCTATGGTTTTCTGAGGGAGGAAACAGTGAGATGTAGGGAGGGAACAGTTACACCACTTTAACTTGATGATTGCTTAACAGTTGCAAAGACTTGTGTAACTGTCTTTGCTATGTCTTTGCTAGCAAGTAAAACAATCTATGGACTTCCTGGTCCTGAGACTAACTGGCCTGCCCTGGCTTGTGTCTGTAGTGATGCCGCTCAGACATATACCACCTTCCTTGGGACAGTGTTTGTGAGCAAAGCCATACCAATAACCACAACAACTGTTTAAAAGTATGGGTGATCAGCTGTGCCACTGTGTGACTCCTTGCCTTAGCTCTGTTTCATTTACTGCTATAGATGTAGCTTACTCTGGCAAAAAAAGTGATTTTTCTGGTTTACTTTCTATTGCTTGGGAAGAGGTTGTACTGAACTGTAATGCAGTGTCCAGGAAGGCAGCACCAACAGATTCATTTACTGTTTTAAAAATGGGTAGCAGACACAGTAGTTCAACTTGCCCTAATTAGAACTAGACTTCAGGTTTTAAATTAATGGGAGCTCACACACAAGACATTAACTAAACAGACTGAAATGAAAAGGATTCAATATGTAAATAGGATTAAGGAGAGATTTGAACATAGAAAAGATGGAAGTTACTTCCTTCAAGTCTCTGTAAGTAGTCTGAGTAAGGAGG
>NW_009937299.1:12069-13111 GCF_000696875.1 Nestor notabilis
GGGGAGGGGTGGGGAGGGAAGGCTGTGTGCAAAAAACCATGAAGGTGGAGCAATATGCTAAAAGCTGAAATGAGAGATAAGGGTAGGTAGGAATGCAGAGACTTAAGCACACAAAAACTCAGGGACATGAACTCAAGAAGGTAACGCCGAAAGCTTGTGCTCTTTGTAAGCAACATGACATAGTGACAGCAGAATTGTATCTCAAACCAGCATCAATCAAAATGATTCTTGCATTTAAAGAATGACTGTCCCTTACCTATTTTCCCCAAATGGCTGTCCCTTACCTAAGATTATTTTTCAGTTTTCAGTAAATGCTATTAAAAAAGAGTCAACATTTTCTTAAATAATAATTTGCTGTTAAACCAGATATAAAGCAAAAACTATAGAAAGAAGGTGCTTATCTACTGTCCAATCAGACAGATTCATGTAGGAAGCATTTTTGGCACTGTGTTACATTTATGTAGGACTGTCTTTGCCTGGATGTAAGTTTGTTTGTCTCCTCTTCTAGCAACACTAAACCATATGGCATAGGTAACATTCTGAAACAGATAGCCTTACTTCACTTGCACTCGTTTTATGACGGGTTCTCCCTGAAGTTTTGTATTCCTAAACAAAGCAAAGAGCTTTTCTCCTTAGAAGCTGTTCTGTTTTCCTCGCAGTGGAAGAGGAAATACAGGAAAAGAGAATATAGTGGTGCTGTACTATTTAATGTTATTGTGCCCAAATAAATAATTTAGTGAAGGAAGAGCATTTTTCAAATCTGTTCTACACAGACACTGAAATAATCTCAGGTAATTGCTCTGGAGCTTTATTTACTCTAGCATAGATCAAAGAAATTGCATGGTGGTACCGTGGAAATATTCACACTCATACTCTCACAGTATTATTACCAGAGCTGGCATCAAGTCATCTGAGGACCCCTTGTGAATGTTCAGAGAGGAAGCACTTCACCCATAAATCTCTGAAAATGTACTCATTTCATAGAACTATAGAATGGTTTGGGTTGGAAGGGACCTTAAATATCATCTAGTGCCAACCCTCC
>NW_009937299.1:13158-13536 GCF_000696875.1 Nestor notabilis
CACCCAACCTCCCCTTGACCCCTGCCAGGGATGGACCAGCCACAGCTTCTCTGGGCAACCTGTGCCAGCGCCTCAGCACCCTCACAGTAAAGAGCTTCTTTCTTATATGTTATCTAAATCTATCCTCTTTAAGTTTAAAACTGTCCTATCACTACATACCCTGGTAAAAAGTCTGTCTCTGTGTTTATTATAAGCCCCCTTTATGTATTATAAGGTCTCTGAACCTTCTCTTCTCCAGGCTGAACAACCCCAACTTTCTCAGTCTGTCTCCATAGGAGAGGTGCTTTAGCCCTCTGACCATTTTTGTGGCCTCTTCTGAGGTCACTCCAAGAGGCTCATGTCTTTTTGTGCTGGGGGCCCCAGAACTGGACACAGCAC
>NW_009937299.1:13577-15697 GCF_000696875.1 Nestor notabilis
CACAGCAGGGGGGCAGAATGTGGGCTGCATGTGCACAGTGCTGGCTAATGCCCAATTTTTCATCTACCAGTATCCCCAAGTCTTTCTCTGCAGGACAGCTCTCAATCCATTCATCACTCAGTTCCACTGTGCCATTGCACAAGATCTTCTCAATACTGCACAACCGGACAAAAAAACCAAACAGAAACAGCAATCTAATCAAACATTTATTTCTGTCTTATTGCTTTGGAGACAGAAGGCAGCTTATCTTGCTTTTATTTACATTGAGTGTGTCAATATAATTTGTGTAACTCTTAAGAATAAGGCATGTTATCATGTTATGCACTGAGTTTAATTGATCTGTTATCTGCTGCCACAGAGTCAACACGGGGAACCACAGCAAGGTTCACAGGAGGGTTGTGAAGCAAGACTGTGACGTGCCACATTGGTAACTCTTCCTGATTTTTTTTTTCCAGAGCTTTGTACTTCAGCTTTACATTGTCTTTTGTACTTCACAGCTGTATGGATATCAGAGTATGTTTACTGAACGCCACAGTGCTGTCTGCATCAGTCACAGGACAAAGTGCAACAGAACTGTCATTCATTTTGTTGATGTTCAGGTTGACTTTGGTTGACTTGTAAAAACTGTTAGTTATGGCCTCTTCAGAAAGTGAAAATGAGCTTTTCGTGTGGAAACTGAGTTCAGGCATTAAAAAGAGGCATATTTTTGGTTTTCTCTGGGAATTCAGATGTCGGTCAAATCCAAGTGCTTCATTACGTGATCATTTAAGAGATGTTTCACTATGCATTGGTTCTTGTTAAAACAGCTCTCCTCTAAGTAGTTGCTGGCTCTGAAACACCAAAAAGAGCGTATGTTACTGTCAACAGTCAAAGGTGTACTTCCAGCTAGGAACGTCAGAGCACTGCTGGCGGTAAAGGTTAGAATGGAAGTGACAGTCCTGGACTCCCATCAATCTTTCCCGCCAGTTGCTTTGAGGTTGAGAAGAAATCTCACAGTCCAGCATGATTTGGATGGTTTACAGCTGCAGCCTGTGGTGGCTTTACTGCTTTCTAGCTGGTGGATATCACAAGAGATCTTTTAATAGATTTGGGTGTGTATAATTAAGAAAATTCCCGAAGTATATTTATCATTAAGATAATACTAATGAGATGAGTATATTTACTATTTGTAAGTTGGAAAACAGCAAGAATGGACATTACCTTGTAAAGGACCTTGTGACTTTTTCCAGTTGTCTCATTCCCATGCTCAGTCTGACACTGAGCATACCTTTGTGCACTGAGCAGGCACTTCAAGACAATGTCTGTGGTCTTGGGGATAGGCAGCAAAATCCCCACTGATGGCAACTGCGCAGTGTACAAATGCACTAGAAGATGATCTAGTTCCAACGTCCCTGCCACAGGCAGGGACACCCTCCACTAGAGCAGGTTGCTCCAAGCCCCTGTGTGCTGCCAGGGGCGGGCCAGCCACAGCTTCTCTGGGCAACCTGTGCCAGCGCCTCAGCACCCACAGGGAAGAACTTCCTAGTATCTAATGTAAGTCTGTGTGTTCTACATGAGCTCTGCATGCATTTATGTTGAGTGTCTGGCAAGGAGGTAGGAATTATTATGGGTTCCCCTTTTATATTTGTACCCCTTGATGTGAAAGACTTTTAAACATCCAGGTAATTGGAGCAGAGTTTTTCTCCTCTGCACATAACCACTAGCAATGCAGTGGTGAAGAGCTGTAGGTGAGTGATGTGATGCCCACAATGCTGCAGTCCCTGCGTGGGTATCCAGCACAAGGAATATTAGAGCCCAGGGTCTGAAACGTTGGCCAGAGCGGGTGTGTGTGAGAACCGGGTGTACCTCGGCAGGCGGCGCCGCGGGGGTGCATGTCCAAGGGTAGGGTTGCTGCAGGAACCCGGGGAGGGGGGAAGGTCTCCACACTGCGGAAGGGATGCGGACAGCCTGTGTCCGGGCCCGGGGGTGCTGCAGCTGGGCTGGGTGCCGCCGCGGAGCTCTGGGGCGAGCGGAACCGCTGATGTCCCCAAGGGTCAGCCGTGAAGCTTTCCTCAGTAAGGCGGGCACTGGCTTTTGATCTCTAAACTTCACGGTTTGATCTCTGAACACCGCCCGCTGAC
>NW_009937300.1:0-4071 GCF_000696875.1 Nestor notabilis
CATCACCATCCCCTGCCCACAGGGCACTGGGGACCAGGACACCGACAATCCCAGGGCGCGGGGCATGAGGTGGGTGCCAGCCCCTTCCAACAACCTTCCAATGGAGCCGAGCCGGGGCACAAGGAGCGCAGCCTCCGCCCGGCTCAATGGCTCCTTTCTAGCCCCAGCTGCGGCAACAAAGGGCCCTTTGTGGGCACGAGGGTCCCGGGGGCAGAGCGCTGGGGAGGTGTGCGCCTGCCTCCCACCCGGGGGGGAGAGGAGACGAGAGGAGAGGATGGGAGCGAGGCATTTCGGGAAGTGGGGGTCTGGGAAGGAGGGGGGAGCACGCCTGGGCATGCCAGGTTGGCAATGAGGAGCTTAGCTCCCAAGCCAAGAGCCCTCACGGCATGGGGTGCATTGGTGCTGGCTGCAGCGTGGCTGATTTTCCCCCCCCGGTTCATCTCAGCGGTGCAGGTTTTGAGCCGGAGATGCCAATTGGAACGTTGGCGCTGGAGGGGTACCACAAAGCCACACGAAATCCATAAGGAATTAGGGGTGGGTTTTCCAGGAAATCCATGTTCCATCCCCTTTGTGACCCTTTGCAGACGAGCTGCTCGGTCCCCAGGCGCTCCAGGCTGTTGAATTTAGACAAAACCATGCTTAGATTTATATTCTTAGATTTATATATAGGTGCAGCATAAACCCATCCGAAGGGCAGGGAAGGGACAAGGCGAGTCTGGGAGCACGTGTGAGGCAGCAGTGTGGGGATGTGGGTGCCAGAGCCCTGCAGGGAGGCCAGACCCAACCTGTGCAGGCAGAGCTGGGTGCAGCATCCCCTGGGCTGCTGGGCACAAGGACCCAAAGTCCTGCCCATGAAGGCTTGAAGGGGTTTGTGGGATGCCGCTGGTGCAGTGGGCTCAGGTTGTTTTGGGGGCAAAACCATAGGGTTTTTGAAAGGAAGCCTTTTGGTCCCTGGGGAGATGGAGTATGGGAATGGCGCCAGCTCCCAGCCATGGAAAAGCAGCTCCTGATGTGTGGGGCTGCCCCCCTGGGCCTGGGCACGGGGCTGCTCCAGATGGTTTCCCCACTGGTTGGCCATGGTCCCCCAGGCTCTTGGCTTCCTCTCCATGTGGAGCGTCCCCACTGGGTCTCACCAGCATCCCGGGGTGGCTCTAGGACACCTACATGAGTCTAATGTAGAGGGCAAGGCTTCCAGATGCCATAAATGCCGCACACTGGGTCTGTGGCTCCTCA
The DNA here is from genome assembly GCF_000696875.1 of Nestor notabilis. Classification (NCBI taxonomy): domain Eukaryota; kingdom Metazoa; phylum Chordata; class Aves; order Psittaciformes; family Psittacidae; genus Nestor; species Nestor notabilis. The sequence continues at coordinate 1,234 of NW_009937300.1, forward strand.
TGGCATGGAGGTGGCACAGCTGCTGCAAACCGTGGCTCCTTTGGATGGAGAAGCTTTGGGAGGTGCATGCTCCGGGATGCCCATGCTCCGGGATGTCCATAGCCCTCCATATACATCCACCATCCTGGCCTGGACAGCAGTAAGGGCCGGGGGCATCCATCCTGCAAATCCAAGTGGTTGGAAACCTCGGCAGAGGTTGGGAATCTCGTACCTGCTCCAGCGCTGGCTCTCCTCCCCATCGCCCCCCCCCAGCTCTATGTGGACCTTGAGCCTAGAGGCTTTGTTTGGGGAAGCCAACAGGACACACACCCCTCACCCCACCTCCAGCCTCCGCATCCTCCCCAAGACCCCCATAGCAACCCCATGCTGCAGATGGAGCCGGAGGACATCCCACATCAGGAATTTTGGGGTTCCCCGCCCCCCCCGCCTCCAGCTGTAATTAGCAGCTTCATCAAGGTCAGGCTCCAGACTGTGCATTTACCACCAGCAGTAATTAAAGTGATTGCAGGGGGAGCTGCTGCGGGTGAGGGGTGGACTTGGCTCCATCCACAGCCCTGGGCTGCACAAAGCAATGGGGGGCACAGCCCGTGTCCTCTGCCATGGGGACACCTCTCTTGCAGCCACCATGGTCCCATGGTCTCAGTGCAGGGTTTCTCCCGTCCCACTGGCTCTAACCCTCCTGCTCCAGCTCAGTTACAGCCCTTTGAAGCTCCTTCTGCCCCAGCCCTAATTGCATTCCTTTCTGCTGAGTCGCTGTAACCCAACCCAGGTTTCGGGGAGGGGGTGGTGGGAGACCCTAAGCCAGGCCCTGCGAGGGAAAGCCAAACCTCAGCTCAATGGCGAGAGCGTGGGCAACTGCCCAGCAATGGGGTGCAGGAGGCTGGTGGGTTCGTTGTGCTTCATGGGGGGGTGTTTGGGGGTGAAGGGATGGTGTTGGGAGGCTCCCAGCGCTCACCTCCAGCCCTTCCAGTCCTGCTCTGCAGCACAAAGCATCACCCCCAGGCCCTCCCCATCCTGGTGCCTGCAGGTCAGGGAGATCTTTGCCTAGAAGTGCAATGAGGAGGGAGCAGCACCCATAGAGCCCCTTTCTCCGGGCAGTTCCGTGGCTCTTGATGTTCCTGCTTTCCCAATGGGATGCAAAATCAAAGCCAAATGCTTCCACTGACCACCATCAGCCTTAGCAGGTAGTGAGTGTGGGACAACTGAGGACTTGGCCAGTGGGGCTGTGAAGCACCCTTCTGCCCCCCAACTCTGCCCCAGATACTCCAGGGAGCAAAGCGCCAGCATGTCCTCCAGGAGCTGAAGAAGGTGCTGGAAGATGCCTGTTGGAGAGGGGATGCTGCGAACAGGCAGCGCTGCAGCAGCCAAAGGACAGTTTGGAGTGTGGGAGATAAGATTACAGCCAACAAAGCAAAACCTTCAAAGCCTAATCCCTTTGGGAAAGGTGGGAGACTGATATGCAAAGCAGAGGCTGCTCCCTGAGGGCCGCTGGATGGGGATGCTTGTTTGGGAGATGCAGATGGGGCGATGGGAAGCTGCCAGGTAGCTGTGTCTGCAGGATGTGGGGGAAGACATCTCCATTTCTAAGTGTCTGGAGGTAGATGGTCCCTCCCCAGATGGAGGGGTGCAGCTGACAGGACTTGCTGGGGGCTCCCCAGTGCAGAAGGGCCACCAAAGCTGCAGTTCATGAAGCCCTCCCAGTGACCACGTATTGCGTGATGTGAAATCTCAGCAGCCGAGAAACTGGAGGTGGAAGGGGCTGAACCAGCCCCACGAGCAGGTTCTTGGCTCTAGGAAAAGGCAGATGTGTGCAGAAAGCTTGTTCTGGGGATCTCGAGCATCATCTCCACTCATCCCAGCTGCAGGGAGACAGGGAGAAGCAGGGCTGAACACCGTACCCCAGCCCCCTTCCCAAATCCCAGCACAGCAGCTTCCCTTTGGCTCCTCCACGCTTGTGACTCCCATCCCAAAAGTATTTTTAGGCAGAAATTCACCAAGCTGGAGTGCTCTGGAGAGGATTTGGCCCTGCTAGTCCTGACTAAGCAGGTTTGCTTGGCCTCAGTGCCTGTGGGGGGATGTGCACGTGGCCCCAGGACTATGGCTGGTGGCCCCAGGACCGGCTCCATCTACCTCTGCGGCAGATGCAGTCCCTGGTCTCCCCTGGTTCCAGGAGGTTTTTGGGAGCCAGGGAAAGGCTTGGCTGCCACAGGGCTTTCCCGAGCCTCCTCTCCCTGCAGACCTTGCTGTCCCAATGGGCTGTGACAACATACAGATGGAAGCCAGTGCCATGGTCCTTAAACATGCCACGAGCTGGGGATTCATAGGTGGTGAGGTGGCCTCTGGTAATGGATTGAATAACCTAGCTGTCACCTCCAGGGAAAAAACTACAGCCCTTTTCTGTGTGAATTATCTAAGTTGGTTTTTGCTTAGTGCTTAATCGTGATGGAGAGGCCTGAGCTGAAGCTCACAGTTGCATCAGCTCAGCCCAGCCCTGGTTTATGGCCTTAACACTTGAGTAGCCAAATGAAACGTGGATTTGAACCCAGAATGCCAGAGGGGAGAAGCATGTGAGGGATTTGGGAGTCACCAAAGCTCACCGGGGAGCAGGAACCCCTTCCAAGTGGGTTTCCTGGGGTGCAGAGGGGCATGGGTTCCCCCCCAGGATCCCCAACCTCTGTGTGCCTCTGCCCCACAGGGATGGACCTCTCAGCCAACCAAGACGAGGAGGGTGACCAGGAGACCTACCAGCTGGAGATCAACAAGGACACCAAGAAATGCGCCTTCAGGACCTACACTGGGAAGTACTGGACCCTCACCTCCAACGGGGGCATCCAGTCC
>NW_009937300.1:4085-4531 GCF_000696875.1 Nestor notabilis
TGCTGTGCTTCAGGGACCCTTCTGCGTCTCCCAGGAGAATCCAAGTGGGATTTTCCAGCCCCAGCGCTCACCTCAAAACACTTCCCAGCAAGAGCAGTGAATTCCCTGGAAGGCTGGGGCTGGATTGGGGCTTTGCCACCCATGAAGTCCCTCAGGCCACGTAATCCTTCCCGGCTGGCTGGGGCTGTCGAAATGCTTTTCCCTGCAGCTCAACCCTCCACTGACCAAGAGCCAGGCTGAAACCCTCAAGTGCCTTTGGCTGCCTGCCTCCTGCCTGCTTCCCATCGGGATGGCCACCATGACGTGGCAAAGCTGAATCAAATCAGGGTCTCCCAATCCAGCCGTGGCCCTTGTATCCCACTGACCGCCCTCTATATCCTGCAGGAACGCGAGCTGCTATTTTGACATCGAGTGGTGCGACAAGCGCATCACTCTGAAAGCTGCCA
>NW_009937301.1:0-8621 GCF_000696875.1 Nestor notabilis
ATATATGTATCTATATATATCTGCACCCTGCATCTCCCAGCCTTGTGAAGCATCTCAGGGGGCATCTGTGGCCATAGGTGGACACAACACAACACTATCACCCATCCACCCTCCACAGGAGATGGGACTCAGGGAGGGTGTGCTGGCACCGTGGGTGATGGCTGGGGGCCGGTGGGGGGCCAAAAAAGTCAGAGGTGTGAGGTTATTGGAAGGTGCTTGTTTGTGTTGAGCATGAATACAGAATTGTTCTCCCCATGCTGGTCATTATTATGCAAAGCCAAGTCCTAAAAAAATATTGAATTTCCTCTCCCATAATTATAAGGAAAAACACTTATCCAGCATTAAGCAGTGATTGTGAGGTGTCCTTTCATCCCAACACATAGGGGAGCTGCCGGCACACCTCGGGGTGAGACTGCAGCCCTCTGTGTCGAGCAGAGGTTGGACCCGGTGCTGGGAACTGTGGCTGCAGACCAGGACACCAACCTTGTCTCTTTGTCTTCCTCCTTGTCTTTTATTATTTCTTTTTATTGCACAAGGGGTTTGAAACGCTGTGAAAAGCTTCTTCTTGTTCGTGCACTTGAGCAAAATTCAGGCTGAGCTGCTGTGTCTACAGTAAGACATTAAAGAGGGTCTGTGCTGCTTGGTGTGAAAGGGAGACAGGAAAGGGACTCTTCATCAGGAACTGTAGTGACAGGACAAGGGGTGATGAGTTCAAACTGACACAGGGGAAGTTCATGTTAGATATAAGGGAGAAGTTCTTTACTGTGAGGGTGGTGAGGTGCTGGAACAGGTTGCCCAAAGAAGTGACAAATGCTCCATCCCTGGCAGTGTTCAAGGCCAGGTGGGACAGAGCCTTTGGCTCTGGTGCGGTTGGAACTAGATGATTTTAAGGTCCTTTCCAACCCAAACCATTCTGTGATTCTATGGAGAGAGGTGCAGGAGGAAAGACTGAATGGTGTTAACAGAAATTTGGGAAAACTTATGGCTGCAGTGACATTGGAGGATGGAGTGGGACTGGATGTGATGTTCCGATGCCAGGATGAGCCCTGGTCCCCGGAGCATTGTTGCTGCCAGCTCTGCATCAGTGGCAGTGCTCAAGCAGGGTCATGTCCATCCACAAACACCAGGCCTAGGAGATGTCTGGGTCAAAGGGAGGTAGAAGAAGGAGATGCTGTTCTCCCTTTGTTATTCTTGTTCAATTCAAAATGAAAAAGAAAAGGATTAAACTCCAGCTGGGTTTGTGGTCAGAGGGAGGAACAGACTCAGCAGTTCTGCCTCTGTAGGTAACACCCAGAGGTTTCATTTTGAAATGATCAAACTGGAAAATCCAAGGCTAACTCAGTCAATTGCAAGTGGAAAATGACAATTACTCAGTCCTGCTGCACTACTGAGCATAGTCCATGAAAAGAGCAAGGAAAACCAGGAGGAGCAGATGTGGTGACACCCTCTGGGCACGTCCTGCCTCTAGCACAGGATCCCACATCCCAGCAACCACTCATGATGTGCACAAGGGCTGATACAGGTGACAGGGAAGGGAGTGAGGAGCCTGGGTCTGGCTGAGCTCTGTCCTGGCTGGAAGCTCTGTGGCATCCGTTCAACCCAAAAGGTGTAGGAAAGGCTTTAGCAAAGTGCAGCCGCCTCTAAGATGACTGTTTTGGCATAATCACAATCTTTCTGCATCTAAATAGCCAGAAAATTGAGCCCTCGAGTTTCACATCTGCAAGGTCGAAACAGTGCTGGAGCTCTGGATAAGCAGCACATTTATGCAGGGAAGGGGGCAGCCAGGAACTGGAAGACACACCAGCCGCCTCGGCTGCTCCCCAGGCACCAAGCTGGCACTTCCCTCCCGGATTGCATCGGAGAGGGAACATCACGCTTCGAGCAGGCATTGCACGTCTTTCCAAATCAAATAGGAGCCTGCCTGTGTCTCGGCCCTGAGGGGATGGGGGCAGCCCTGGGGCAATGGGCAAAGAAGGGCTGCAGGACTCATGCCAGCCTGGTGCCACCCTGCAGCAGTCCCCTCTGGCTCAGCCAGTGCCACCAGCTCCTGAGGACAGTGTTTCATTCCTGCCCGTTGTCAGGTTCTGCTCAGTTTCTCGCCCCTGGGCACGAGGTTTCAGCTTTTGGCTCAGCAGCAGAAGAGGCAAGGCGAGCTTTGGTTGTTTTCATTAGAGTTAAAAAGGAAGCTTTAAAGCAGACGTTCCTGTGCATCCTGAGCCCAGTCCACACGTCACAGCCATGCCAGCACAGCCAAGAGCAAAATCCTCACGTCGGCTGATCAGCTCCCAGCTGTGGAAAGCTGGTGTCAACCCAGCACTGAGCTGAAGCCGGTGGCTCTTGTGCTGCTCTAAGGGCATCTCCTCCCAGCTCAGCTGAAGGCACCAGGGCAGTTCTGGGTGCAAATACACTTCTGTTAGCAGGAATATAGTAAATAAAGGCCGAAGTTTGACTTTGTGTTGTTCCTGTAATGTGAAGAGTGATGTGTGCTCTAACCCAAGACCTCATGTAATGCTTCTGGATTGAGCTTGTGCTGCTTCAAGCGGATCTAACACTGGGGTTTCCTCCCCCTTTGCCTTCCTTCAGGGGAACATCACCCACTGGGAGTACAAAGCTGTTGTTCTGGGCCTGGGATTGTTCTGGGTTAGTACCATAAGTCACCACCAAATGGCTGGTGACTTGGAAGAAGCATCAGGAATATGCTTCTGTTTAGTCTGGCTCTTGCTTTTGGAAGCAACACTTCCCTATAGCTTCTTCATCACACTCTTCCATGCAGTGAGCTGAGCTTGTGCTCTTGGCCATCAGAAACAGAGATGGTTCTTGTACCCCCAACTCCACATCCAGTGGCCCCATCCCACGTGCAGGGGGGATTTTGATGGATATTGTTGGTCAACAGAGGTATTCTAAACCCTGCTGTTGACAGTGCAAATGTGCCTGTTTGCAGGGGAAAAAATAGGATGAGAAGCCTGGCGGGGAATGGCGCGTGCCTCCTGTCCACATCTGGCCCCCTGGAAGCAATAATGCACCACTGAGATGAGCATCTCGTTCGCAGGAGCTGCAGATGTTTAGCAGGGAGAAATGTTTGAGATGCTTTGAGACAGGAGCCAGAAATAGATGTGGTGAGGGCATGGGGAGGGTGCCAGACAGCGCCAGGAGAGCTGCCATGGGGCAACAACGCTGTTGTGTTCCTCATGAGTCTCCTTTGCCATTCAAAAGCTGCTGAAGCCCAAGAGGTGGGCTTGCACAAAGCCCCCTGAAAGCTCTGCCTGTGAGTGGGCTTGGCCTGATGGTCACAGCATGCAGGGAACTATGCAGCATGCAGGGAAGCACAGGAGGCTCTATGGTTTACCACACAGTGTGGCAGGGCTCCAGAACCAGCCCCAGCTCCTTGCCCGGCCATGGACCCACTCCCCTTTCCTCTCCCTGACTCAGTTTCCCCAGTCCCACCCCGTTTTGCTGACACCTGATCACCCGCCACAGACATGGTGCGAGAAAGAAAAGATTTAAGAACAAAACTGGGTAATTTCTGCACATCTTGCACAAGCTGGGGCTTGAGGTGCAAGGTGAAGGCTTGGTTTGGGATTCATCGCCATGTTCCTGCAACCACTGCATCACCAGTGCCTGCCATTTACACTGACCATGCTGGGGGCCTGCAGGGAGCACAGCAGTGGCAAGGGGACAGACAGACAGAGCAAAGCTGCAGCACAAACACAGCCCATTAACCCAAATTAATTTATCTATAGCTGGTGCATGGGTGAGAGCATCACCTCCGCATTAGGTACAAGCGCAGCATCCTTTCTCCATCCTGCAGCCAACACACATGTCTAGAGCCTCAGTTTCCCCATCTGCAAAGTGGGTACATACCCAGGATGTCCAGCACGTCCCCCACTGTGCTGCTCAAATCAGGGCTGACAGTGACCTATTTACCTGCAGCAGAACTTTCTGCTCCACTTATTTGACCCGGCACCTTTCTGTTTGCTCAAAGCCGGGAGCGTTTCCTCTCGGCCAAGCTGGGCGCAAGCACAGGTATGTTTGCTCGAGAGACAGACCGCTGCTCTGTGCATCTGCACCTCGGAGGAATTTGGACCCTTTCACTCTGATACCATTGCAAAACTCACCCTGAAAAGCTTCCATGTTTTAATTTGCCCCCTTCTCCCCATCCCTCTCAAGCTGCATCTCAGGGACAGGCAGCGCCGGGCAGTAGAAAGGTGACATTGTTCTGCCCTGGAAGGCCGTCAGCATCCCAACTCCCTGGCTCTGTAGCTGCCTCAGTCATGCATGTTTGCATATGTTAAAAATATTTAGTCCACTGCTAAAAAAAATATTATGCCCGAGATCTGGGGCCAGCTAAATATAATGCCATCTATGTGTCCGTGGTGCTGCGTGCCGGAGGCACAGAGGGGTACTATTTGCCTTCGGAACGGTCCTCGGCTGTGCGCAGGGATGCCGGGAGCAATCCTGATGCTGATGTCTGCCAGGAATGCTTTTTCTCCCCCCTTGGAGAAGGATTTAGAGCAAGGAAAGCTGTTCACTGGGGTGTGGGCTGTTGTGGTGCAGTGTGCTGCTCATGCCGAGCATAGGCTGGAGGTACCCGGTGCTGCTCGGGCTGGGGAGCAGCTTCCAGATAAGTTTCATATAAATAAGTTCAAGCCAGCTGGGAGTGTGGGAGGGAAAACATTTCCCCGTAGTAATCTCCCCTGATGAGGGGCAGGAGAAAAGAGTTTGTTCTGGCCGCAGGAGGAAGACAACGGGGAGCGAGGCCACAGGATTTTTGTGCAGGAGCATTAAGGAATCATTTCCTCTGCTTTTTTTCCTTATATATTTATTTTCTGAGTGGGAATAGGAGCTGCGGGAGTGTGGGGAGGTGAAATAATCGTGGGCAGAGTGTGTGAAGGAATGTTTATACCCCATCTTTGTTGTTTATGGGGCTTTCTTCCCCCCCTCTGGAAGTGTTTTGGGAGGCAGGGAAGCAAGCGTCTCCGTACACTGTGGCCATTCATGGCTCAGCTGGGGGTGTGCAGGGCGCGTGGCTGGGTGAGAGGAGAATCATTTGTTCACAATGTAGAGCAGGGTAAAATGGGCTGGTTGTCTGAGCGTGGATGTAGCATAATGTATAGAAGTGCGAGCATCAATAAGTCTATTTATTAGCAGGGCCTTTTGCTGAGCAGGGCTGTGAATGAACTATACAGCTCGTACAAAAATGTAAATGTTAGTGATCCCTTAGAGACATAATTACAGGAAAAAATAAGGACAGCTTTTCAGCGTTCGGGAAGCTGGCCTCATTCGTCTCCTTTCTAACTCCTGATGCACATTATTTTCACCTCCTTGGGGTGTCTGCATCCAGCACAGCAAGTCCCCCCTCTTTGCTGCTCCTCAATCGTTCTCCCTGCCCACTAATTAAAGGAAGGTTGTGTCTCCAAGTCCCACGAAACGTGTTCGCCGCCTGCTTTGGTGTGCAGAGCTCTTGAATTCCTCAAGCCTGGGTGCCACTGGCTCCTCTGGACCACAGTGAAAGGTTTCATTCATCCCTCCTCTGCTGCCTTCTAGAGTTACCACACCCTGGGCCTCTGCTCCGCAGCTCCTCTCTGTTTTCCTTTCATTAGCAGGATTCCCAGATTGAATGGCTGCGAAGGGCTGGGAAGAGATGCTACAACCCCATTAGCATAAGGGCTGTGCAAATACCTGCCCTGCACGCGCTCCTGCCATTTGCCATGAGGTCTGTGGACGAAGAGAGCCAAAATCTTTGGGGTTTGGGGTTTTTCTTGCTAAAGCGCTACTATAAAAGCCACTCTAAGCACTGCTCTGACTGTCCAGTTCCTCAGTTTCCCTAAGCAGAGCCTGTTTGCATCCCCTGCAGCAATGAGTTTCCTGTGAGCTGGAAGGGTTGCTGCAGGCAGGACAGGCACTGCCCACCATGGGAATCCCTTGGAAGATGCTTTGGGATCTTCTGGTGCTTATTTGGCTGTACCCAAGCCATGTCAGGGTGCACATCAGGACCACACCATAGTATACATGTCTGTAATACCACAGCTGAAGCCATATGGGCTTGGCTGTTCTTGCACTAGCCTTGTCCCCCGTTCCTGTGTGAGTGTGCAACGGGTTGGGAGAGCTGACCAAAAGCTTAGAAGCTGGTTTAAACTTTTATAAAAGGCAGATGGGCAGAAGAAACCCATCACAACCATGGGATGTATGGGAGCAGGTCTCTGGAGGCAGAACGTGGTTTCAGCTGATGTCAGCTTTTCTTCTGGGAGACGAGCTATTCAGCAAAGGCTTCACCAGAGCAAGATTAGAGGAGAGTGAGAAAATGAGTTTTCTAGGAAATCCGTGTTGGGATGCAGAGGGTCACAGAAGGGTTACGATGATGGAATTTGCTTCGGGAAGTAAGAGCCGCCCCCTCTGCCACCCTCCAGATGAGATCAGCCCATGGCCCTGGCCTGGTTTCTTGCTGAGCTGCTGCTTTTATGGATGAGCTGGTGAAGCAAATTAACTTCCAATGAGTTTTTCAATAGGAAAGGGATGGGATTTCACCAGAAATGATAACAAAATGTTAGCTTCACGTTTACCATCTATTGTCTGCAGTTGAACCTCATTTGGGTTTCAGCCCTTTGCAATTATTCTGTTAGTACTGAAATGAATTTTAGTTTCACTGATTTAGTTGCCATTTTTGAAGGCTTCACAAGTGGCTCTGAGTCTTGAGTGATTCATGGTGTTTGATGGAAGCCCCTTGAGGCCAACCAGGCTCTTCAGGGATGCAATCCTCAGATATCACAGTGCTGCCGCCACTGCATCACTCTTTGCCTTCATCTAACACTGGTGCTTGTCCTCTCTCTATGGAAGGGTTCAGATCTGAAGGGTCATGGTGGGGACCCTTCCTGTTGAGCAGACCATGTGCTTTGCTGCTACCTGGGTGGATTGCCCAACCTGGAGCCACTGTACAAAAACATACCATAAGTCCTCACAGCCAGGTCTGTGGTGTGGTTTTGCATGGGCATTCACGATGAGGTTGGCATAGAGACAATCTCCTTTACCTTGGTCTCTGATTTCTTGCCTGTAGTCACCTGGGTTGTGGTTTTGAGGAGTCTGAAATACAGAGTAAGCAGACAGCAAAGATAAGTGACGCTGCCTGCAAAGTTTCCAGCCAGGAATCAGCTTTTGGCTTGTCTCTGAGGTTGGGTCCACAGCACCTTCCTTGGGACCATCCCATGCAAATGCTTGGTGAGCCAGCACACTCCAAAGCTGTAGAGATCAGAGCTCTGGATCCAGGTTAGGATCAGACATCCTTGTCTGCTCATGCAGACACAGGGTACGTGCTAGCAAGGAGCTGGGGTGGCAAAGAATGAATGTCCTGTTGGAGCAGAGGACCTGTGAAGCCAGATCCTGATTTGGCTCATTACAAGTTGCACTTGGTTGAAAACATCCTTTTCTTGTGTATAAGATGAGAATGGTTTCAAGTCCACCTGATTTCTAGCAAATTTGCTTGTGGGTCAGATATCACCAAATTCAGTATGAGGAAGAACAAGGCACTTTGCTCATGATGTCTAATGCATCAAATGCTGATGCAGTTGTCATCACCTGGGGGAAAAAATACTATTCCTGGGTCTGAAGGGGAATTCTGAGGCCTCTAAATGACAGGCTGGGACTAATTTTAATGTAGTCATATATGTGCTTTAAGCAACAGTCATCAGTGAGGTGCTTCGTGCAGAAAGATGCACCTGGGTTTGATTTATGTCACATGAGAAGCGCCTTGGCCAAGGCAAAAAGCAGAGAACTGGGGAAGGGGGGGAACAAAATGAAGTTCTTCTTATATTTTGCATAATGAGATGTTTGCTCTGTGACAATTATATAAGTGGTTTCATGTTAGTGGGCTCGAAACAGATCTATGAATACAGCATGTATTTTCTAATGCATTGTTTTGCCCTGTGAATGAGTCTTCTAAAAAAGTCCTTGACTGTGAGCCAGATCCAGCTTGCTGTTAGACTGGGTTCAGCCCATAGTAGCTCCCTTGGCATTGGGGAATTTCCTCTGGACTTACCTCGTTAGCTAAAATGAGCCTTTTTTCCTCCTTCTGGATGTGTGTGCTCCATTGGGACTGTGTAATGTTCTGTGGGGATATTTGGATGCTAATACTTGGCACGCTGGTACCCTTCTTGCTGGAATACAGCATGCTATGGATGTGTGGAAGTGACCGGCTGTTCAGAGGATGGTCTGGAGTGTTTTCCCCAAGGAAAGATAGGCTGCAGGAAGCCATGCATATGTTTACCTTTATGGGCTCTCTTGTGAGACCGTTCCTGGAATACTGAGTCCAGTTCTGGGGCAGAGGACATGGAGCTGTTGGAGCAAGTCCAGAGGAGGCCACAAAGATGCTCTGAGGGCTGGAGCAGCTCTGCTCTGGAGCCAGGCTGAGAGAGCTGGGCTGGTTCGGCCTGGAGAAGAGAAGGCTCCTTATGGGGAGACCTTAGAGCAGCTCCAGTGCCTAAAGGGGCTCCAGGAAACCCGGAGAGGGGCTTTGGGCAAGGGCCTGTAGGGACAGGACAAGAGGAATGGCTTGAACCTGCCAGAGGGGAGGCTGAGATGAGCTCTTGGGCAGAAGCTCTTCCCTGTGAGGGTGCTGAGGCGCTGGCACA
>NW_009937301.1:8652-8954 GCF_000696875.1 Nestor notabilis
AACGTGTGGGTGCCCCATCCCTGGCAGTGTTCAAGGCCAGGTTGGACACAGGGGCTTGGAGCAACCTGCTCTAGTGGAAGGTGTCCCTGCCCGTGGCAGGGGTTGGAACTGGAGGAGCTTTAAGGTTCCTCCCTCCACCACCCAAACCACTCCGCAATCCAGAGAGAAGTTTGACAAGTATGAGAGTCACCTATAACACTGGAAACCCAACCTCCTGTAAACTTCTCTTTTGATCCTAAGCCTTGCAGTAAGCCTATATTTATTACTTAGTTCAAAAGCAAAAACCAAGCTCCTGCTGACGC
>NW_009937301.1:8985-11093 GCF_000696875.1 Nestor notabilis
TGGGAAGGTGATGGGGAGAGCCAGGATGCTGGGTGCAAGGGGGGACCACTGAGCAGCATGTCAGCCTGGACTGGTTCACCCATGGGGGCCTGGGTTGGAGGGCTTTCAATCCAAACAGGTGTGTATTATCATAATACATCATATTTCCATAGGGCATTGGATGTCATGAGAGCAAAACCATGCATGGGATGTTGTCCATGCCACGTGAAACAGTGGCACAGGGCACAGCCATATCCCGGTGATGCCAGGAAATATTTGCTTGCTTCTGGGGCTGGAAAAAAAGAGAGAGAGAGAAAAAGATGCTAAATATGAGTAACTCAAAATGGCACAAGCTTTCTTGCAAGTAATGTCAGATGTTCGGGTAACCCCACTATTGCAGTCCACAAAAGCTAGATTGACTTCCCAAAGGGAGCTTGCAGTCGTTGCTGTAAATAAGCACGTGCTCTGGAAGAGCACGGGGCTGCTCCGTTCGGAGCTGCTTGGATGGCCTCCAGCCCAGGGGTTTTATTACAATTCCACTTGATTGCTGAGATTAGATGAGGACTCATTCTCTGCGCTCACGTTGCTCCAGGAATAATCGTAGCAACATGAAAGATGTCAATCGGTCTCATGCTACAGAAAGTGGGATTGACCTCGGAGCAGGGTTTCAAGTATTACACCGACTGCTGTCAGAGGAGAGCAAAGCAGATTGTCCTCTTGGCCTTTTATCCTCACAAATTGGGAGAATGATGCTTGGGTCTTTTTTCCTTTTGAGGATACATGAGCAGACCTGATCACAGGTTTGGGGGAAAAAGAGGCCAAATTCTCCTTCCATCAGTGGTGCTGCAGGCACCAGGTTGCCAGGGCAGGGCCTGATCCTGCTTAGCTGCAAATCAGCCCCGGCTGCCTCGAAGGCAACAAGATTGCTCTGGATTTACTCCGGTGTAACTGGGAGTGGAGGATATGTGCCTTTGATATCGTAACCTAAAACTGGCAGCTTTCCCTGCTCTGGCAGGAGTTGAGAAACATTGCCATATGAGCTGGTTTTCCAGAGAGGCCTGAAAATGCAATCCATTATCTGATATTTTGTAGGAGCTTTTTTAATTAAGGCTTTGGCTAAAGAGCTGATTAAAGAGGTGTGTGGTGGTTTTGTCCTTAGGGACTTGGCACATCCCCACGTCTGTCACCCTTCTGCAACTACAAAACTCATTTTTCCCCTCGTGTCATATTTGGAACGAGGCCTTTTTTATTATTCTTTAGCCCTTTCTATCCCCTATTTATTTCTTCCCCCCCTTCCCCCCTCCCCAGCGGTGCAAATAAATCATTATAGTCTCCGCTCAGCTTGTCTCCTTCTCCCGTAACCCAACTTCTGTGCGCTACTGGCTGGTGCGGCGCGGAGGGGGCGTGAGCAGCACAGCTCCGTGCCTGTGGTCAGTAATGAAGACTTCTCTTTTTATACACAGATTACGGAGGAACTGCACGGGGCCAGACGGCAGCTCTTAATTCCCCAGCTTTTGAATTTCTCAGCCCTCGACGAGGAGAATGCAGCCTTCCCCTTCGGCTTACTTATGATGAGGTGAGTAAACACCCTTTTGTCATTTAAGGCTCTCTCCCTGATGTCATCTAAATATGATTTTATGTTGGGTTGAAGGATTTGGGGTAGGAGCGGGGGGAGGAAGGAGAATGTGCTGTTTGCCACATGTCAGTGCTGGGGGTTTCATACCTCCAGTGATTTCCTAGGGTTTGGTGGCCTCAGCAATCCGCCTCACTGACGGCTCCTGCGTTTTCGCTCTGCAAAGTCCCTTTAACACAACTTTTCTCCCCGCTTTCCCTTTTCTTGCTCATTCAATGACTCAACGAGGTTTGTCAGAGTTAAAAAATGATGCTCTTTCGCTACAGCAAAGTATTTGGGCTGTTTGTGCCAGAACAGGACTTTAAAAGAGAAATCACTGCTACCCACTTTCCCCCTCCCAGGGTAAAGCTGCCCCCGGGATCGCAGTAGTGTTGCAGGGGGCTGCTCCTTGTGAAACACCACCACCACCACCCCCCCCGGGAGTCCGGGCTCCACTTTTCTCCTGTCACCGGCTGCAATGATCCTACTTCTTTCCCTGGCAAAGTGTCGCCTCTGC
>NW_009937302.1:0-1509 GCF_000696875.1 Nestor notabilis
CACAGGGAAGAACTTCTTTCTCATATCTAATTTGAATCTACCCTCTTTCAGTTTAAAACCACTACCCCACATCCTAACCTGACACTCCCTGATAAAGAGTCCCCCTCCACTTTCTTGTAGGCCCCTTTAGGTACTGCCAGGTTGCCCCAAGGTCTCCCCAGAGCCTTCTCCAGGCTGAACAACCCAAACTCTCCCAGCCTGTCCTCATACAGGAGGTGCTCCAGTCCCTTTATCATCTTTATGGCCCTCCTATAAAAAATAACATTTATTTTCATTAATTTTGCACATATCAAAAGAGCTAGACTAATTTCTGCTGAAGTGGGTCACATTTTTATACAGTTGGATTATACGTATGGCCAAATTTACATTTCAATCTATGCTGGTTGATAAAAGATGCTGTTTAAATATATCCAGAATTGCAGATGAGATACGTGACCATTATGAAAAACATGATGACCCAAATTTAGGTTCATACAAGTAATGGTAAAGTGACACTACAGTAGATATTGCCCAACGGTTGAGAGAGTTCACCAATTTCAAATTTGTTATGTTCTATAGCTCTCCAAAAATTATTCATATAGGAACTTACCCTAGGTAGGAAGGTATGACTACTTATAGTGGGTGGTATACTGATTAATTTACTAAACATCCCAGCTATTATACCTTGAAAGATACCTAATGTATACCTAATGTAGAATTTGTGGAAACCTGGTTGGAAACCTGGTTCAATAACGTATTTTATCAGTTTAGCATATAAACCAATTCTGAACTGGCAGCTACATGTTCCAAATACACCCTAAAAGTCAAGAGAAAAAATTGGCCTGCTTAAGTATAATATCTGGAAAAAAAGTCCATTGGGTTGCACGAATTATCTAAGCAAGCCCAGACAATCACCATGCATTAAAATGTTTCTGGTAATCCGGTGTAACTATATACCTCAGAGTTCACAAACACATCTTCACAGACCTCGAGAAGGCTAAATTAACATCTTGTCTCATTTAATTGGCTCTTTACAATTTGTCCCTTTTCTGACTTGACTCCCCGTTCAAGTATCATAGCTTACATGAATGACTCCTCCTTCTTGTTTGGTCCATTCCATGCATGCCACTTTTCTTTGACATTGTACTACTTTATGTCAGTGATAGGCTGGAGAGTATGGAACTCTGTCTGGGGATAGGTGAGAGTCAACAGAGAGCTTATGGATTAGGGTCAAAGGAAGAACAGCAATGGGGGACGTTACAGTGGGGATCTGTTACAGGCCACCTGACCAGGAGGAATCTATGGATGAAGCGCTCTACAGACAGATAGGAGCAGCCTCACGTTCGCAGGCCCTTGTCCTCATGGGGGACTTCAACTATCCTGATGTCTGTTGGAGGGACGGGACAGCCTGGCACAAACAATCCAGGAGGTTCCTCGGTTGCGTGGAAGACAACTTCCTCTTGCAAGTAATAGAGGAGCCAACAAGGAGAGGAGCCATGCTTGACCTCATGCTCAACAACAGGGAGGGGC
>NW_009937303.1:0-374 GCF_000696875.1 Nestor notabilis
CTTTCCCTGGTAATTTCCTTTATTTTTCCCTTCTTTTTCTACATTCCCATCTTTTTCTCCTTATTTCTTCCTTGTTTCCTTGTATTCTGTCTCTTTTCTCCTTATTTCCCTTTTATTTCCTTGTATTCCCTCCTTTTTCCGTATTTCCCATTTATTGTTTGTATTTCTGTCTTTTTTCCTTATTTCTTCTTTATCTTCCTGTGTTTCCTTCCTTTTTTCCTTATTTCCTTCTTACTGCTCTATTTCTCCTTATTTTCTTCTGTTTCACACCTTTTTCCCTTTATTTCCTTCTTATTTCTTATTTTTCTCTCTCCTTATTTTCTTCTGTTTCACACCTTTTTCCCTTTATTTCCTTCTTATTTCTTATTTTTCTC